>NC_073693.1:367556930-367598515 GCF_029784155.1 Uranotaenia lowii
TTAGGTGTTTGGTGTTTTGTTTGTGTGTGAGGGGAGTTTTTGGGGATGGGGGGGGGTGGGGGAAGATTGGAGGAGGGTGGGTTGGGAGGTGGTTGGGTGTAGTGGTTTGGTTGAGTTTTGTGTTGGGGTGTTGTTATTTGGGGGAGTTTAGGATTGGTATGGTGATGGGTGGGTGTGGATGGGATTAAGTTGAAGGGGGAGAGAAGGAAAAGTGTTGGAGTATGATTGTTAGGAGGGAAGGTAATTAGGAGGGGGGGATTTTAGTGGGGGGATTAGGTAGAAAGTTAGTAAGTTTGGAAGTAAATTGATAAGTATGGTTATGATAGTGTTAGATTGTGAGGTGTTGTTGGGGATAGGTGATTGTTGAATTGGAGTATTGGGGGATTGTTGTTTGAGGGGGGGGGGGATGAGTGAGGAGTTGGTGGGGGAGTATGGGGGGGGGGGGGTTTGGGGATGAGGAGTGGTATAAGAGTAGGAATGAGTGAGTTATGTGTAGTGAGGGTTGGTTGGGTGATTTGTAAATTGTTTGTTTTTGGTTGTTTGTTGGGGGTGGATGGGGATGGGTGGTGGGGGTGAGGTTTTGAGGTTTTTAGATGGATGGTGTTTGGGTGGGTGTGGGGTGGGTTTGATATTGTAGTATATGTTATGAGTATGTATTTGGGAGATTTTGAGGGGGGTAGAATATGGGTATTTGGTATGATATAAGAGATGTTTTGAAGAGGTTTATTGATTGAGTTGGGTTTTGGTAGGATTTGAGGTATTGAGGTATATTATAAGGAGTATTGGGTAGGTTGGGGATTGAGTGGGGATTTGAGAGGTTATGAGGTGATGTAGGGTTTTATAGGAGATGGTTGTGGTAGGTTTCATCAGATCGCTTCAGAAGCCTTCAAGTCGTAATAGGGTAAAGCAAACATCGCATAAAGTGTGATTGGATTGTCAATCGACCCATCATCGTAAATGTTAATGAATCGATTCCTTTAATGTAACGTACAACATGCCACCAGTGCGACATAAAGTATCAAAATATTTCGGACATCGTAGTATCATCATACATGATGCTGTCGAAGTCGTAAATCAGAAAATAACGAAAACATGTACGTATATCGCCTTCTCGTTTGGTAGGTATATGCTTTTTTGTACGAATATCTTTTAATAAACCTACCAAATTGTTGGCTGGGTATCATTTTTTTTGAACGGGATTTTCATCCTCTGGGATGATTCATCCCTAGGCTGGGTACCCAATAGGGTCAAAATCCTATAAAATGGTATTCTAGTTTCGCTTGGATGTAGTGGTCATGGGCTCACCGTTTCCATGTCGTCTATCAAAACCTCACGCTTTTTTTTTATGTTAACATGTTTTAAAAACTTTTATTATTTACTCAGGCATGTAGATAAACGTATTAAGAAACAATAACTTGATGTGCCCACTTACCGAAGCAAAAGGAGATTAGTCTCTTGTTCAGGAATAATAAGAACATTATCCAATTTAATTTTCATTATTTTACCATTAACCATGGTTTAAAGCGGTACAGTTTCTTTTTTATCCGTCTTCATTGACTCACCAGCTTTGTCTGTGTGGGCAGCTCGATCGGTGTGGACAACTTCGAGATGTCCTCCACCAATCACTCGTCACAGACAATGCGATGATGCGCTCCTAAATCCATCACGAAGCGAATACGCCTTTCGCCATTCGTAGTGGCCTTGGTGGCAACCTTCGCCTGATCGATGGCCTTTTTCCGGGCTCCGTCAACCTGCGGAAGAGTTAACGTCAGAATTCCGTCAGCGTGTGGAGGTTCGACCTTCGAAGTTGTGCTCGCCTTCAAGATTCCGCTTGGCTGCGAAGCTGCCACGTCTGCAACCGTAACACTCAGCAGCTTGTGTCCTGCACCATCTGCTTCGCCAGGAATGGCGACGACGCGCCGCATCGATCTAGCCGTTGCTTCGCGTTGGACAGCTGCACTTAGAGGACCCCTCTTTGCCTGCTTGCGCTTCATGTGGCCAAGATTATGTGAGCTCTCCCTTTGTCACGCCTGGACTCGTTCTTCTTGACCGCCTTCGGCTTGGGACAGTGCGACTTGAAGTGATCCTTCTCGCCGCACCCGAAGCACCGATTGTCTTCTTTCTTCGGCGCAGTCCGTAAAGCGTGGTTTTCTAACGCTGGCTCACCTCGATGTTGGCCTGAAGTAGCTGCTGACCTCCGAGGGTTGATTGACCACCAACAGCTGGTTGACCACCAGCTCTGCCTACTGCGATGCAAGTTCGAAAACATTGAGTTCGCCTTCGCAATCCAAAAATCAGTAAATGTAAACAATAGCAGAGAGTCCCAAGTTAAAGAGAACGCCTATATGGTGCCCGCGATGCCAGGAAAATGTTTGACGTTTTGTTAGGACAAATGTATGGCCGTTTTCATAAGCCCTCCGAAAGCTTCTTAACTAATTTTAATTTTTCTATGGAGGACATGGTGTCTCCAGTTTTTTTTTTAGGGGAGCAAAGTTGGCCTTGCTCGAGTGCGCGGTCGCATTTTTTTCCGCGGTCGCGTTTTATTTCGTGATTTCTTCAAATTTATATTTCTCTGACCAATTTTTAATAAGTTTAACAGCGGTAAAGTCTTTTATGTATATCGTTCGATTCATAGACATTAAAAGGGTTATTAATTTGAAACATTAAGTGGAGTGAAATAAATGCTTATCGTAATGGTTTGTGAAGTTGTTGAAAGTGGCCGAATCAAAGTGGCTGATACTACGCTTTTCGGACCGGTTCAGGACCATTCTTAGAAGACACCCAGAAACTCTTGATTGATTCGGAACAATAAGATAAGTAACTGTTTTTTTTTGTGGTGAATGAATTTATTCAAGATGTGTCAGAAGTTCGGTTTCCACGACCGAGGAATTTAGAATGTTTTTTTTCCGGCAGGTGGTCGTAACAGCCATCGATTGCTTTGATCTTAAAAATGCTCGATGCAGAAATCCGAAATACATAGTTAAACATTTTAGAGCTTATCATAATTTCACACCCCTTTTTTTATTATAACAATTTTCATTTTAATTTCTTATGTGAGGGCTGCGTGCGCGTGAGTGTGGTCACTGTATTGATTGCTGTTATTGTTAGGCGTTACTGAGCAGTTATAAAATAAGCATTTAAGTTGCTTCAAAAACTATGCATTGAAATTGAAATGATTTTGATAAGATATGTGTGAACAGTGCAAACTCAAATGCAATATTCTATATTTTAATTATTGTTGCGGTGAGTATAATGTTGGTATGTATCGTAAGTTCCTAATTCCTTAACAGCTTTTAATGTATGAATATTCCATATACATTTTCCAAAATGGTAAATAAACAAAAATTCATATTTATGCCTTTCCATATTCAAAATATCATATGAAGCGTTTGGTAGGGATCTCCACGCTTCATTCCGCCCCTGTATCCTGTGTCTTTCGCGGTTTTCATCACATGGTTGGCCTGGCCGTAGTAATATTTGCAATGCATAGGAATATGTAACAGGTAATACGCTGAAAAGAAATATGATAGACGCAAGACTCCCATTTTCCAGGATGCCTACATGTTTTGGCCATGTTGATGTAAGAAGAAGAAGAAGAAGAAGAAGAAGAAGAAGAAGAAGAAGGAGGACATGGTGTCTCTAGTTTTTGCTTAATAACTCCCATTGTTCTTGTTACCATTGGGGTATTCTGCCCAATCAGAACCCACCGAGAGCAAACATTGAGGGTACTCAATATGAGTGCTTGGTAGATATAATATTAATCGATTTAGTATCGACAATTTTTCCCCCCTTTATTTAAATATATGCGCTATAAATTAGAACAAAAACTGTTTGATGATTGAAACGGACCTTAGTTAGAATAAGATTAAAATATTTAAACACATAATCACAAATTTAACACAGTAGCGATCACTCCAAATAATGGATAGAAAGTATTCACTTTACACTGATGACACAAAACAAAATACACAAAACACTTATCCACGAGTTAAAAATAAAACGTCAACTGGAAAGCGGAACGGAAATGCCAGTTAGGATGGGTAGCTAATCATGATACTAAAAGGCTCGACTTGTTCTTTCCATTCTCAGCCGGCAAAGTGTGCACATCGGGCATA
This sequence comes from Uranotaenia lowii, assembly GCF_029784155.1. Lineage (NCBI taxonomy): Eukaryota > Metazoa > Arthropoda > Insecta > Diptera > Culicidae > Uranotaenia > Uranotaenia lowii. The sequence goes on from NC_073693.1 coordinate 367,561,046, forward strand.
TCGATTCATTTAGCCCAATAAAGTTAATTAGTGGAAAGATTTAATACAAGTTCTAGAAGATTGGCCTTGAATCAAGTGAGTGATTAGCATTAAACCTAGCAATAGCCCATCCTAAGACCAAACGCACCCATGATCGCTAAACCAAAATTCGTGTACATTCAGCAACATGTTTATGAACTCATCTGTGCACCAACGGTCGCTTACTGGATTTGGGAAATAGCAGTCGAGCAGTTAATTTCTACAAGGTTCTTATTTGTAGCAACCCGGTAGCAACCCTTCCATCGTTGCTATAAGAGTAAAACAAACAAGGTGGAAGGTTGACTGTGAAACTGTGAAATCTAAATCGAACTTCAAAAAAAGTGAAAATGTCTAGCCAAAAAACACGGGGCAAAAACTGGAACCAAAAGGAGGACGAAGCCCTTTGCCAAGCCTGGCTAGATACGTCACAGGACCCAGCAATAGGCATCAACCAGCGCGTAGATAACCTGTACGAGCGCATTCATTGTAAATATACGGAAATTCTCGGGGAAAGTAATTCAATAACTTTTCCTGAACGCGCTCCCGACGGTTTAAAAAGTCGATGGCACCACATTAACAAATGTGTCAGCAAATTCGTTGGTTGCCTGGCACAAACCGACAGCTGAGTGGAGCATCTCCGGAGGACGTTCTCAAACAAGCACTGACATTATTTGCTACGTCGGAAAAAACCCCGTTTGCTCTTATGAATTGCTATCGAATTTTAGAAAGTGCTCCGAAATGGCAACAATATCATGTGGCGAAGGTAAAAACAAACAATTTTCTCTGTATCCTTATCCTTATCCTTACATTCAACTTATTTTCAGGCACCCAAAAGATCCTTAGTTTTGGACCATGAGAGTGAAGAATTTGAAAATGTCGCTATTGGAGAGACTTCTTTCCCAGGATCATCGCGTCCAATAGGAAGAGAAGCTGCAAAAAGGCAAAAGAGAGCGCAACATGCAGAACTAGAACTTGCAAAATCGGGAAGTCTGTTGGCTGCTACAGCAAAAGAAAAGCTTCAAGATAGTCTACAAAGAACCAAAATTCTTGGCAGACTGGTCAACCACTCGATCATGTCTGTCAATTTGGACGGATTAAGCGATGTAGCTAGGGAATATTACGTTTTAGAACAGCAACGAATTCTATCGGAGGTGCAGAATATTGAAACTGAGAATCGCTTTGAAATTCATCTTCAAGAAGAAACTCCCGACGAAAAAGGAGAAGAGGAACTTTCTGTTTGTGAGCTCGGTTTCTTATAATACAAAATACCTATTCCATTTTTCATTTATTTATTTTAGTGTGTAACTTAACTTGAACAAACTAACTTCAAATAAAATTCTTATACTAAGCTTTATACGGATTTTCTCTTATCAACGAAAAGAGGGAACTAAATGCTGCCTAATTTATTATTGGTCCTCTCCTTTTTTATTCCATAAATGCTCAATCAAATCATGTTGGAGTTGATAATGAGTAGTGGAGTCATGAACGTATTCATAGCGTGATAAAAATAAAGCAAAATTTACTTCGGATGTATCAGCCTCTAAATCATTTTCACTGTCGATCAATTCCTGATCTCCTTCATCTTCAATAATCATGTTATGTAGTATTATACATGCCCGCATTATTGCGACTAGATCGTCCTTTTTACTAAGCCTGGCAGGAATTTTTATAATAGCGAACCGTGACATCAAGACTCCAAAAGTGCGCTCTACATCTTTCCGGTAGGATTCTTGCATTGCAGCAAAGTGCTGGAAAACAAGAAAAGGAATAAATATATCCAATACTTGAATATGAGGGATCTATACCTTTTTCTTCTGATCAGCCGGTGATGAAATAGTTTGCATAAGGGTGGCCAAAGGAGGGTATATGCCATCTGCCAGATAATACCCTGTATGATAGGAACGGTTGTTGATTGTAAATTCCACTGCAGGCATTTGATCATTGTAAATGTTAGAGAAAATCGGAGATCTATCCATAACGTTGATATCATTATTTGAACCGGGCATACCGAAAAATGCATGCCATATCCATAGATCATAAGATGCTACAATTTCCAGAATGATCGTCGGCTTTTTCTCTTTCCCTTTGAACTGCCCTGCCCAAGCGGTGGGACAGTTCTTCCATTGCCAGTGACAGCAATCTAGTGACCCCAACATGCCAGGAAAACCTCGCTCTTGTCCTTTGTGCAACAGTCGTTCAATATCCGATCTCGTTGGGGACCGCAAATACTTTTCCCCAACGACTTGGATCACAGAGCGGCAAAATTCCATCAGACATTTCCGAGCAGTTGATTCTGCCAGTCTTCCATATTCGTCAATGGCATACGAGGGGGGACCATAGGCCAATTGACGAAGAGCTGCTGTACATTTTTGGAGACAAGTCAGGCCCCACTTGCCCGTTGCATCCGGTTTTTGAGCAAAATATTTATTGTTCTGTTCAACTTTATTGGCTACCTCCAAAAATAATTTTCTGCCCATTCGGAATCTTCGCCGAAACTGCTCATCCGTGTACACGGATGATTCCGAAAAATAATCTGCCATCAATCTCTTGGCTCCATCTTGTGCTTGCCTGAAATGGTAAAATTTCAAATCTCTAGAATAACATTGATGAATAAATTGTGCTTGCCTGTTTATGTTCGGGCGTTTTCCTGGTTGCGATCCATCGCGACTTCGGGATTGCTTCCTCATGCTGTCGAAAAATTCCACCCTCGTTGGAGCTGAACTAGAGAGCCGCTGCGTATCGAGATGCTAAGAGATAATGTTATTTCCTGAAAGTTTGGTCTTTTGTCATCGCTCCTGGGAGAAGTCTATCTGAGAGTCCTAGGACAACTCCTCGGCTCCTACAGTAATGCTGAGATTTATCACCGCTCTCCGCACCTCTGCTAGCTATTTATGCTGACAACAACTTATTCACGACTAAGCACTGAAGCCCGTAGGTGACGATACTCGGATGGATGCCTGCACGCTGCTGTTGTTGCTGTTTTCGGTGTTGGATGCCAAAACTTGGATGGATGAAAGAATGCTGTTGGTGTGCTATGGTTAAACGAGATAGTCCGTCACCTAAGATCCGCCACAGAAGGAAATGCTGAGCTGCACACGTCGTCGCTGGAAGATGCTTCTTAAAAGTGCTAAGGTACTTTATACTTTTTTTTTCTCTCCTAAAGATTCCGACATTTGGTCTAATAGATGACATGTACATCTATGTATACTCATTCTTACACATTCGTTCCGTAACACAATTAACTGGAAAATCTAGAAGTCTTTTGAAATGATTAGTTTAAATCGTATTAAGTTGATTGTCGTTCTAAAAATGTTTGATTCTAGTAACTTCTTATTAAGCTTTGATTTCTTAGCTTTGCTTCTGCCCAATGGATAATTTTTCTCATCATAATGCCTCGACGGAAATTGCTAATGCTGTGATTAACAGTGTTCTATGCGACGAAATGCTTAAAATCTGCCACATAAACGTTCAAAGTCTTTGCGCTCGTCAATTCACTAAATTTATCGAACTCAAAAATGTATTCATCAAAAGCAAATTAGACATAATTTTTATGACTGAGACGTGGCTTAGTGAAATAGTGAGTGATGCAGTTATTACAATCGAAGGCTACAATTTAATTAGAAATGATCGCAACAGGCATGGTGGTGGTGTTTGCATTTACATAAAAAACAACATCAAATGTAGAATTCTAGTGAAATCAGACAACAGCGAAAATCACTGTACTGAGTTTATCCTTACAGAACTACTTATGAATGGAAACAAACTCTTATTCGGACTTTATTACAACCCTCCTGAAAACGATTGCTCTGAATTACTTTTAAATCATGCTCAACAATTTGCTTTGAATTGTAACAATTCTTTTTTTATCGGTGATTTTAATGTCGATCTCTTCAAGCATTCTGGGAGAATACAAAAGTTTAAGGATTTTTTGAGCAGCTCTAATTTTAGCTGTTTTAATAACGAACCAACGTTTTTCCACAACACCGGAAGTTCGTTACTGGATCTGTTATTATCTGATTCAGTTGATGTTATCCACCGATTTAGTCAAATATCTCTACCAGGAATATCTCATCATGATTTGATTTTTTCATCACTGAATTTCGTCAAAGTTGTTCAACCGGAAGGCTTTTGGTTTCGTGACTACAAAAACTTTGACACAAATGCACTTTTAGTTTTTCTCACTGAAGTAGATTGGACCCGTTTTCAAAGTATTGAAGATTCTGATATCCTTGTTGGTATTTTCAATTCATTACTGTTAGAAATTCACGAGACCTTTTCCCCCTAAAATATAGAAGCTATCGCAAGAATGAATGGTTTAACCATGAAATAAATCATGCAATAATCAACAGGAACTTGGCCTACAATTCATGGAAGCGTTCGAAATCTGTCGTAGATAAAAATCATTATAAAACCCTGAGAAATAAAGTTAATTCGTTGATCGCTAAAGCAAAAACTGAGCGTGACAAAAAACGTATCAATCTTGATTTACCTGCTAAATTATTTTGGAATAATTTGAAAAAGTTCGGGCTGAGCAAATCAGAAGGTAATTTGGCTGTTTCTAATTTTTCTGCTGAAGAAATAAATAATTATTTTACTTCGAACTTTACTAGTTGCTCAGTTGAACAGCTTCATTGTCCTCATAGATTGCATGGATTTAATTTTAAATATTTTGAAGAATATGAAATTATTAATGCTCTCAGTTCGATAAAATCTAATGCTGTGAGAGTTGATGAAGTTCCAATTAAATTACTAAAAATTATTCTACCATACATTTTACCCACACTCAGACATATTTTCAACACTTTAATTAAAACATCAAAATATCCTTATCAATGGAAGAAAACCAAAGTTATTCCAATCCCAAAAAAAAAAAACAAAATCTCTTGAATTGTCAAACTTGAGACCTATTAGCATACTGAGTGCAACTTCAAAAGTATTTGAAAAGTTACTTAAGAACCAAATTACAGAATATTTAAACCAAAACAATATATTACACGAATTCCAATCTGGTTTTCGTTCTTCACATAGCACTGAAACTGCTCTTATGAAGGTGCACAACGATATTGCATATACGTTGGATAAAAAGGGAATCGCAATACTTTTAATGATTGATTTTGTTAAAGCTTTTGATCGTGTTTCCCATTCTAAACTTATTAATAAGCTGATTTCTAAATATAACTTTTCTAGATCAGCTGTTGAAATGGTACAGTCTTATCTGCAAGGTCGGTCACAATCGGGATGCTTTTCTAATTTCGCTTCCATTGAATCAGGGGTTCCTCAAGGATCAATTTTAGGACCTTTATTTTTCTCGCTTTTTATTAACGATTTACCTTCTGTTTTGGAACACTGCTCTGTTCATCTTTTCACAGATGATGTCCAAATATATCATTGTGCAAAAAGAACTTCTGATTTAAATGTTTTTTATGCTCAAATTAATCAAGATCTAGCTAAACTGATTGAATGGTCCAATGAAAACCTCTTACCAATCAATCCTGCAAAAACTAAAGCCTTATATTTCGGAAGACAGCTTACCTCTTTGGTTTACCCTCCACTTATACTAAATGATTCTAATGTTCAGTTTGTTGATTACGCTGAAAACCTTGGTGTTATTTTTGACAAAGATCTTTCCTGGAACAGACATGTTAACGCTCAATGCTGTAAGATTTATGGTGCGATGAAAAGATTAAACCTAACAACAAGTCATTTAGATGTAGCCACAAAACTGAAACTTTTCAAGACCTATGTCTATCCCCTGTTTATCTACAATGATTTTATTTATTCTAATGCTCTAGAAAGATCTGTAAATAGATTGCGCATAGCCCTTAACTCCTGCGTACGCTATGTCTTTAACTTATCACGTTTCTCTCGAGTTTCTCACCTTCGAAAGCTGCTCATTGGCTGTTCATTCGATAACTTTTACAAGTATAGATCCTGCATGATAATGCACCGAATTATCAACTTTGGAAAGCCACAGTATTTGAAAAGTTTGTTCGTACCTCTTCGAAATTCGCGCACTGGAAATATTATAATCCCGCCACATAGTTCTTCCTATTACAGTAGATCTTTTTTCGTCCGAGGTATTGTGAATTGGAATAATCTTCCCACCTCTTTAAAACTAATTCAAAAGAAATCAGAGTTTAAAAGGAGTTTGCTAGAAAATAATATTGAGTAAGAACGACATCAATTAAGTTAAGAATTTGGAAAATGGAACGAATAGTCATTAAGTTAATAAATAGAAACAACACACATCCACCATATTGTAACAACTTATAAGGTTAAAATCTTACGTTACATGAATAAAGAATGAAATAATAATAATAATAGCTGCCTGGGCATGAACCAACCACTGCTGCCCAAAGTCCATTTCCTCATCACTTGAGTTCAACAGAGATTGTAGCGAAAAATGTTCTTCCATGTTCACCAAGTTTTTATGAAAACCAAATCAATTTTGCGACTGTCGGTGTGAAAGTCAATACGTATTCTAGCCACCTTAGATGGCAACAATGGGTGCAACAATCAGTAAGTAGAGAAAAACGCAACCGATCAAAACATCTAAAATACCGACCGAAATGGCAACGCCCGGTGGGCTTGGTCTAACCCATACCAATTCTACAGGACCCAGAAGTTTTGTGCGTAAAATCCAACAAAGCACCATTTGGCCAAGGGCAAATGGGCCAGTGATCACAAAGCAATCCGATCCCTCCAGTTTTAAAGAATCAGTTGCAACCAAGAAGTTCCGCAGAGGCTCCTGTTTGGCTTAGGCAAGCCAGTGAGCCATCTCGTCAAACGCTACCGTTAATCTGTTGGGGAGCCTGCGAACCAGCACGAGGTGCTAACCCGCGGGCACCATCCAGAACAACCAAGAAGAATTGATCTCCGTTACGAGGTTCTGGAGGGCACCGTTCGATCCCTTCAAACGGGTTCGTGAAACTTTGAACGTGTACCCTTCAGTTCCGTCGCTCCATTGGTGACCTCGGCTTCGAAACTAGGTCCCAGAGATCATCCAGTTGACACCCCGAACATCCGAACCAACACCTGAACCACCATAGACCATCAATCGCCGGCCGGCCCAGCATCAGCAACAGCAGGAGCAGAAACACACCCCACACCCACACACGACACACAAGTAAGTTTTTGTACAATATACAGGACATGAAAATTTAAGCAAATTGTGGTTTCCTGAGAACATCCGACCAGTGCCCATTGTTAAAGCCGACCCAAAGCTCTCCGCAACCTCTGCTCTGCTAGCCAAGCAAAAGAGGCCGCATGTGAGCCCACCCTCACTAGAATTCCCGTGGCTTGACCAGGAGTTCGAGGGCAGTAGTAGCTGACCCTTCTGGCCAGCTAAGTAATATTCTAGAATCGACGAAAAGTGGAATTGTTGCCAACTGAACAGATGAAGGTCAGGTAACAGTCCCTAATGATTTCCAATCTTTTCAACTGGCAGCAATTCCAGTGAACACTACGAATTCACTTTTTGTCGATTCAATAGCGAATTAACGTTCTCTCTCACTTGCGACAATCTGTAATTGTTTACATTTGCCACGCGGTTCGTCAGTCCAGAATAATAGCTGCGATGTAAACAGTTCGTCGTCGCGAGTGCAGCTCAACAGTTCTCAACTAATCTCTTGAACGTACGCGCATATCAAATAGGCGAGGGGATTCAAATCCGGACTGCTCGGAAGCCAAAGATCGTTCGAAAAAAAATTCTAATTTTCCTCCGGCCAGGCTTGAGTCCATTTTGAGGTATGACACGGGCTGTCATACAGACTGATTGTTATTAAAACTTAGCTAATAACTAAATTGAAGTAAGATTAAAGTTAGGTGACGTCACGGATTGCAAGTTTAAACATAGATTTAGTTTCATGATAGTCTAATAAATGTGAAACATCATTGAAAACTTCACAACAACGGAAAAGGGGGTGAACCAAGAATCCTTGCAAAGCGATGGCTTTGGCGGCAGTTGTAGCGGTGTGTTGGACAAATGAGAGCTTTTGGTCAAACATTACTCCTAGGTCTTTAATGTAGGTTATTCTTTCAAGAGAGGTGCCACTTAAAACGTAGTCGTAGACAATTGGAGCTCTGGTTCTATAAAAAAGCTAATATCCTTACATTTTTTGGCGTTTTCTTCCATACCGTGTATTTCGCACCATAATAATAAACGGTCGATGTCCTCCTGAAGCGCAAAACAATCCAGTATTGATTCAATGGTCCTGTAGATTTTAAGATCATCAACGAAAAGCTGTTTCGGCGACAGTAGGAATGTTGCCAGGTTGTTAATAAAAAGTACGAAGATTAGCGGTCCAAGATGGCTACCCTGCGGAACATCAGAAGGCATGTCAAAAATGGAGATGTGAGTTCCACGAATATTTATAAAACCTCGACGATTCAGTACATAGAACTACAGCAATTTTGTTGCCGATAAAGTTGCCGATAAAGTTGCCGGATAAACCGAAGAAAAGTTTCTCGTCTGAGAACATGACGATCTGCTGCTTTTTCTTCAACTTTGACTGCAAACACTTTGAGCGCTCAAGTCGCAGAGCTTCAATTCGTTCTGTTATCAAATGGCGCTTTGCTCATGCCTTTTATGATGCATTTAAGCCATATTTGATCAACCGTTGCATGGAAAAATCCGAGATATTTGCTTCCTTAGCTCCGCTTCACTTTCGTCTTGACCAATTATATCACTTTTACAGAGCGTGCAAACCGAGGCCTTCCACTACCCGTTCATTAAGGAGAGCAAGTTTCACGAGAAAAACAGCCGCTGGATGGCATGCTAAAGCCGCCAGGGAGGGCGAGAAGCAAACAGGTCACTATCTTCTTTGTGTACACCTTTTCGATATAGTCCTATTTGCGCTGGTAGTGTTCGTGATATTATGCTAGTTGTTTCACCTAAACTTTTCAGTTTTGGGACAATCAACCTTAAAAACGACCATGTTTGTCAACCGGCTGCCCGTTTTTTGTACCGAAAGTTTTTGAGGTTGATTGTTCCGCCTCATCTGTACACGCTCAGCAAGTGTGCGTAAGAAATGTCAAAAACAACCCTATAGCGTGTCCTGTACTACTGCATTGTTTTCGTCAATTGACAGATGAAGGTTTGAGCAATACACCCTCTTAAAAATATCCTCAAAAATCGTTACAAACAACCCAAAATAGAGTCCCTAAAACATTTGCATTTTTTGGGTAATACTGCAGATGTTTTACCGTAATAAAGTGTCCATTACAAAACACTTGTGCTTTTTGCATTTGTTATTCGGCAGCTTGTGTAATTATCTTCAAATGATGCTAAAGAATCTTCTTGCTCAAGCTCAAATGAGTCCTCCAGGTGAGGAAAAAGGAAGAGGAAAACAATATTAATGGTATCCAAAATCAACTCGAAAGCTGAAATGGAAATAATGACCTATGGTAGAGTGATGTAATTTTGTCCTAATTTTTTAATGTGATTCTAAAAATTCAGACAAAAATACTTCAATTGTTTGAAATACACAAATTACCATTGATGAAACCCTAACAAAGATCTAGGGTTAGACCCTATGAACTGACGTAAACTGTTAAAAAGACGATTTTCAAAAGCAAGAAAAACATTGCAACGTTAAAGGTAGTCGGATATACATACTTTTCCGACTGTAAACAGATCTGGGTAGTTTCTCCTGTCTATCGACGGAACCGGGAAAAAAGTCACGATTTATGAGCTCCGTCTGTCTGTTACAAAAGCGCCGACGAAAAGAATCGATAAAACACCGAACTTTTGGAGGAAACACAATTAGCGTATCCCGAAAGGATCGGCTGTAGGTAGTCCTGTAATGAGAATAAATTTCTCAGCATCCAAGGAAGTCAGTTCTCCACTTTTCGTTATCCTTTTTCTCACAATTTTTCAGGTGAAAAATGGTTTACCCCATTAAATCTAAACGACTCCAACAGATGTCGGTAAGGTTTTTCCCGGGTTCGGAAACATTAAGCTGAACAACACTTAAAGCGAGCTAATTTGACTTAGATCAAAGATATTCTATTCTATCAAGATACCCGGCTGAATAGTTTTTCGAACAAGTAGTCTGGGACATCAACTTTTTGTTTACAGTGCTGCCACCAGCGAAAAAGTCTTCAAGCTTCCAACTTGCATTCAAGCTTGCAAACACATAAGTTTTGCGTCTGGCCGACGAATCCACCTGAATATTACAAACGAAACACACTTTTTCTTACATTTTACGAGTTAACATTTTCTCCCACAGAAGTCGGTTTTTCGACTTCTCTTGAGAAAAGATGATGTAGTTGGTTTTCAACTAGAAGGAATTGTTGCGGAAAAGTTTGAAAATGGTTATTCCTAAACCATTATTTTAAACGCTGTTTCTCGTAGTCTTTTAAAAGTAGGAAAAATGAGAAGTAAAAAAAAAACAATTTTTGTAATGATTGATTTTATTTCTTGTACGAAAATAAATGGTATTAAATATTTGAACTTTAAAATTATATAAAAAGCAGTTCATCCCACAATGGATCAAGAAAATCTTCACTGGCTGGACTTTAGATGATTCAGCCCCGATACGCGGCAGCAGGTATAGGTGCGGAAGTGAAAGTTCCTCACGACCGCAATCGGGATAAAAAAAAAAGTAATTCGAAGACAGGGTCGGGCATTGTCGAAAATAGTAAAATTTCCTTAGTTACATTCTGTTGAGCCCTTCGGATATCTGGCACCTACCAGTAGTACCAGTTGGTTTGCGAGGACAGGTGTTTCAACACGGTAATTTGACATGCTAAAATAAATAAAATAGTCAAAAGCGTTAAAAAAAACTATCAGCTAATAAATTACCGTCTCATTTTAGGGTCTAAATTGATGGCATCAGCTTCAGCCACATTCTTCGAAGGTTGGGAGGGCTCTAAGCAGTTCCTGGATATCCTTCACAGGCAGGGTGGACAATTTGTAGCGAAGTAATTCTTATTATTCCTCTTCTTCCAATTCGAGGGCCCAGCAATTAGTTACTTATCAGTAACTGTATCAAATTCGAATTATCACTGAAGGGACAAAGTGAAATGCTGCTCCGGCAAACCTGTAAAACATAATATTGTTATGTGGGAAAGCTCACGTGAAAAGCTTCACATACCTGCTAGCTGCCAGTTCTAACGTCCGAGTGCTGGTCCATCCATTTTAAAGTTTTTGTTTCCGCTTCACACTGGTTACACAGTAGAAACAGCAGCTGACACTATCTCTGACAAATAACGAAATAAATTTTCTCCACAAGATATAAACAAAAACGCCAAAGCATGCTGTTAAAATTTTCGAATTAATAATTAAAGCCTTATTCGTCAATATTATTTTGGCGCTAGTGTTTTGTCCCCAATATTTCTCAGAAGCCGATAGTACCTGCTTAGATTGAAGTTCTTATGTTTTCTCTCTCTCTAGACTTCTGTCTCGCCCTTTCTAAGAACATGTGTTTAGCAGGGAAATAAATGTTCTCGAAGTCGTTTCCCTTGGCAACGTGTATGTGCAAAGAAAACCTATTTTCTGATTCTGCTAGTAGCAAGAGCAAAGTTGAAGGTACCTACATTTGGCACACCATAAAGCTTGCCAAATAAAAGTCATGGCTTGCTCCGTGATGGACGACTGATGGTGTTTTATTGCTGGCGTGAATATTTTTTTTTCTTTCTTTCTTTGGTTCTTTTTATTATGGAAAATGGCTGCTGCTATTGCTGAATCAAAGCACCAAAAGTTGTAAAAAGGGGAGAAATCTTAGGAGAGGCATTTATTTCCGTCTTTAGTGAGCCGCGAGTTCAACCTCTCAATGGTGTAAAAATGGCAACGATTATGACCGCGCTGAGGTTTGGCTGTCAAAATAATCATTCTTTCACGGCCATCATGGTGTGATTTGAGCTACTGTTAATGGGATCATCAGACCATGAAAGTTATCAGAAGTCACTTAAACCCAAGGAACTAAAATGGTTGCATAGTAAAAGTGAATGCCCATTTGTTATGAAGATAACTTAATTTATTTATTTTAAAAAAATAACGAATTCATCACACTGCATCGCATAACAACTATTTACTAAATAAAGATGTATAGAAAATAAGGTGACAATGATTGTTAATCGGTTTATCTTCTGTTCACTGACTTTTATCCATGTAGGTTTTGCGACGAGGAAATTCGACAATTTGTACTGCCAAATGCTCAGTGGATCAAGCTTTATTATGGTGAACTTATCATCTGAGCTATCTCAACACTCAATCATATTTTACCCTGCCCCGAGTGGGTAGTCCCTGGTTCTTTAATCAAATGACACCGGGAATCAGATTATCAAATCAGCTCAGCTTTCCGATGATGAGTGCAATGGGTTCCGTACAATGAAGTGAAGCGAAGTGTTCGCTAAGCATGATGACGGCATCCCCAGAACTCTCTGTGGTCTGAATTATTCACAGCAGAAAGCGTGAAAGTGTTTCCGAGTGCAATATGCAATTTTAATTGGACATCCCATCAACCGTGTATGCATTAGTGTAGAGGAGAAGTGCATCCCAAAACATGGCGAAACGCTGTGATGGGTTGTTGTTATTAGCTTTAGCTAGCTAGCCAGACGACGACGACGACCCCATTTCATTTCGTTGACGAGATGAAGGCGGCTGAAATGGCTCTGGTGCAAACTAGTTCACATATTTTCCATCATGGTCAGACCAATTCCATCATGGATGACGGAAATATGTATGTATGCTGGCTTGGGTCGTAAAAAACAAACAAAATTTCGACCGAAAAAGCCTCCATCCATCGTTTGGATCCTCCCCAGCTGGCACTGCTTTTGGTATCCAATTTTAAGGGCTACCAATCGAAAGAGTTTTTTTTTTATTTTCAAACGTAAATTATTTCGTCAGGGAGCCAGTCTCAGTAGGCCTCTCCGTTTAGTAGCACTGAACTTAGGAGGCATCGTACCGATTGGACCATCATCTAGTAGGCCGAATGACAGGCAGCATATTATTATATTATCGTAAACATACCAATACGGGTACCATATTGGGTCGGTTAGATCGTACGCGGTCATCATGCTGGTCCGCACTACCCGAAATTGCAGGGCTGTGATCGATGCGCACCAGAATAAAAAATAGCCCATAAACCCCCGTTAACGACTTTTGGGTGACGATTCGAACCTGTGCCGAGACGCTTCGCCAGATGTGGCTCACCACTATGATATGGTGGAAATAAAAATTCCGAATAAAGCAGGACGTGAGTTTGCATATTTACAATCAATCTTTCGAAATTTTCATTTGTGTTATTAATGGGAGTAAGTTCCTAACAAAGAAAATCATAAAATCCACTCCAAAAACAACCCTCAGCTTGCTCTCTCTCCATTTTTCTGGCCACACAGGTAATAACAATTGAAATGGATGGCATTTTTCCCATTTTCATTCAACTTTGTGTGAGATGAGAGTGCATCGAAAGTTCACACAGTCAACAAAACCAGAGCCAACTTGATTGGATTTCACAATTCACCTGACCGGAGGTATTCTTTTTATGCTCAACTTTAGTTTTTTTGACTCCCTTTCCATTTCTAACAGATTGCAGCACTTTTCTTGTGGAGGTTTGGTGACTTGGTGACTTCTTTCTTTGAAAGGATCGCATTCCCATAACGGACGACGAAGACTGGTGCTGAAGTTGAAATAAAACCTAGATTGTTATGCTCATGAAAATAGTATTTTTCATCCAGGTGGTTTTTCCCCCTTGACTGTTCTGAGTACTCAGGTCACATTCGTTTCAGGGAACCTTTTCTCTAGAATTTACTCCACAAGTTGGAATACACTGTTGATACATTTCAAGGTTAGGGTTGAGCTTGGAAACAGAAGGGATATAAAATATAAACAAACAATCAGTAGCTGAAAGCTTGAATTTCACCTTCCATGCAGCAAGGGAAATGCTTTTTCATTTCAGGTTGGAGACAAATTTGGGTTTTTCTAGAGAATTTTATTAAAGTCAACATCACGGAAACGCTTATTAAGTTTTACTATGGTCCGAAGTGTTTTTGTAAGCGCTTACTTACTGTGGACAAGTGTGTATTTTAAAATTTTTATTAACAAATACAATTGAATACTATATTGTGCCTAAAGTCGTTAAACCATGTAGTCAAAACTTCAACTTTTGAGCAAGTTAGGAATCTTTTTGGTCTTAATTATAATTTTTTCATATAATTGCTTAAAAAACTTCTAGAAAGCCGATCAATCAAAAAGGTTTTTTGTTTATCACACAATTTTTCAAGAACTTTTGCCTTGCGTAATTTAGAACTTCATGATACTGTTTTAGCAACAGGAAGAGTAGGCGTGTGTTGATACGTCAACTTGCGTTTTTATCGTGCTGCGGTATATTTTTTCAAATAGATAGAAATTAATTTGATTTATCAAGGATTGGAAGCTCAGAAGAGGAAATTGCATGTTGTGGAAATTGTTTTAATTCATTTATCATCATCATCGGTTTTAATCATTAATCGAAGTGAACGAACCCGAATGTTGTGAAAGTATTTTGTCTTACAAGGACCGGTGTCAAATTCATGTCTAAAAGAGATTTCTATTATTGAAATGTTTAATAGTGTCTAGAAACAAATTCCACCGACAGAATAACCTAAGGGTCCTGCGCCGATTGACCGACGCATAGGGCTGAGATAAAAGATCTCCACTGCTGGCGATCCGGAGCCAGCGTCTTCACTTGCTGCCAGTCAAGGTTCTCGTCAACTGTGCGGATTTCAGCGGCTAGACTACACCGCCACGAGTTTTTGGGCCTGCCTCTTCTTCGATGCCCATCTGGATTCCAGTCAAGCATCTGTGCAGACCTTTCCGGAGCTCCGAAGCAAAACCGGTGAACCGCCGGATCACGAACTACCAGGGAACCACACACTGATTGACTCTCTCGCTTGATCGCCGACTGAATGACTAACTCCCTGCACGCTGAAGCGAATGACGCGATGTCGGTTTAATCCGTTCACACATTCCCCTCCTTTCCCAAACAAAACTATGTAAGTATAACTGCTTTAAAATCCTTTCCTTCCCTTAAGTTTTTAAGAAAAAAATATAATCGACAATAATATAAATTCCGCCATTTTTTTTTTCAATCTCCGTTGAACAGAATCATCTAAAATATTTTTATGAACCGTATGTCTAGACATCTCAATCTCTTTGGTCACTAAGCTCCAACCCAATAGCAGGAAATTAATAATAATAAAGTATCCGAATGTTGGACTTCATTTAATGATAAAGTTTATCTATGGTTTAATATTTTTTCCAATTCTACACGCTGAGGAACTAAATTTTGGGATAAAAAAAATTTAAATAGGAAATTTTTTGTTGAGAAATTAAATGTTTTTAGCATCAAATCTCCCGTGAGCTTTCATTAAGCTTATCTCACTTGTATTTGAGTTCCAGAGGTGTTTTCTCGAATATTTATCATTATCATGATTTATTCGCATTTTGACTTGTAAATGCTCATCTTAATCGTTGAATAATCTCGAAGTGCTTTCGCGAATCAATTTGCAATTATTTTTTTTCTCAAACTGTTTTTTCTACTCTCTTGGTTTAAATAGATAAGATGCTTGGGCTTTCATATTGACTCAACTTTTTTACTTTTAAGCTGTCCTCTCAACTCGGAATTTAAAACAATTAATCAAACAGGTGTTCTCGATTTCGACACTGTTTAATCTCATCAAACTATCCGCGAAATTGGTAATTGATTTTTTTCTAAACTAAAGCTGTTCTCTCAACATGCTTTAATGGTATTCTCTTAACGCATTCCAAGCTTTTCATGCGATTTGCTTTTTTAAAAGACAGCTCTTGATACATTTGAATTTCAAGACAGTTTTTTCAAGCTATCCTAAATATCTTGCTCACTCGCTTTATTGTACTCTCTTATCTCCAACTTTCCCCCAACAAGCTCGATGATTAATTAGAAGAGCTGCTTTCTCAAAACGCTTTAAAATTCCAAGTTGTCTTTTTTATGCACTTGAATTATGAACAATTCATTCAAACTCTCCTCTTGCAATGATTCAAAGATTCTCAAGCTGTTCTTTCAATACGCTTAATTTCTAATTTGGTAAGAAACTTAGGCTATCCTCTGAACTTGGCTTTGAATTTCAAACTATTCTTTTAATTCGCTTAGAATTCTTATCAGTAATTCAGGCTGTCTCCTCTTAATTCACTTTTCGATTTCGATTCGCTTGTTTTTTCATCGATTACTCAGGCTGTCCTCTCAACTCGCCTTCTCAACTCACTTGTTTTTTCATCAATAACTCAGGCTGTCCTTTCAGTTCGCCTTTCGATATTAGGATGTCCTCTTGACTCGCTTGATTTCTAATCAATAACTCAGGCTGCCCTCTCAACTCGCCATTCGATTCCAAGCTGTTCTCTAAAGTAGCTTGTTTTCTCATTTCTTAGGCTGTCCTCTCTACTCGCCTTTCGATTCAAAGCTGTCCTCTCGACTCGCTTGTTTTTTTCATCGATTACTCAGGCTGTCCTCTCAACTCGCCTTTCGAAATCAAGCTGTCCTCTCAACTCGCTTGTTTTTTCATCAATAACTCAGGCTGTCCTCTCAACTCGCCTTTCGATTTTAAGCTGTCCTCTCGACTCGCTTGATTTCTAATCAATAGCTCAGGCTATCCTCTCAACTCGCCTTCCAATTTTATGGTGTCCTCCCAACTCGCATGATTGTTTCTCAAACGTTCAGTCTGTTCTCTCAACTCGCCTTTCAATTTCAAGCTGTCCTCTCAACTCACTTGGAATTGTGAACGTGATCAAGCTGTGCTTACGTCTCGCTTTATATTTCATTTTTATTCTTATTTCGGATTATTTCATAAGCCGCTCAAATTCCAAAAAAAATCCTGTTATTTATCACATATGGCATCTAATTTTTACTTCAACTACTTCTCGCTGAAGATTATTTGAATTACTCATTTAACTACGTTTTTTGCGTAATGGGTAATTAATAAAGTGTTTGATTTCCAAGTAACTTTGATTCTAATTTTTTGATCGTGAACCAAACTCCTTTTTAGTTCGATTTTTGTTTGTAATTTCTCGTTTAACTAAGATTACGAGAAATTACCTGTCATGGTCGCCAAATGTGCAGACCTTTCCAGAGCTCCGAAGCTCAGACGCAAAACCGGTGAACCGCCGGATCATGAACTACCAGGGAACCACGCACTGACTGACTCGCTCGCTTGATCGCCGACTAAATGACTGACTTCCTTCACGCTGAAGGCGAATGACTGCGATGTCGGTTTAATCCGTTCACACAGCGCCTCTCTGCAAATCTCGTTTTCATCTCTTCGCAGCGTGTGCCCAATCCATCTCCGCTTACGTTCCCGAATCTCGATGTCCAGCGCCTTTTGATGACACCGGCGATGAAGTTCCACGTTTCAGATCCAATTGCCGGGCCAGCAAGCGCGGGTGATGTTCCGCAGGCAGCGATTCACAGAAACTTGCAGTTTTCGTGTCGTCACCGCATATGTGCACCAAGTTTCCCACCCGTACAGCAATACGGATTTGACGTTTGAGTTGAAGATTCGAATCTTAGTTCGTAGAGAGATTTGGCGTGAGCGCCAGATGTTTCGGAGACTCGCAAACGCAAATCGGGCTTTTCTGGTCCGGGTTTTGATGTCCTTCTTGGTACCACCATCAGGCGTAATCTGGCTACCAAGATACTGGAAGCATTCCACTTTCTCAACCTTTTGTCCAGCTACCACGAAATTGGAACGATTTTCTATGTTGATTTCCATCGACTTGGTCTTTCCGACATTGATTTTGAGACCTTGTGACCTGCTTCAAAGTCACAATCGGCATAGGGGGAGAAGTGCCGTCCTCGGAAATGGTTATTGTCCCTCCCAAAGGCAAAACAAGAGTCGCAGACTGAAAAATATTGTAACATCTTTATCATTACACTTCACAACAGAACAACACACAGTTAGGCCCAAATCTAGATCGGTTGTTGTCAATAGTCAACTGATCGTGCGCATACGCCGTGCATAGGCTCCGCCCGTGCGCACTGGAGAAACGCCAAAAATATGAGCACCCAATAGAGAACAAATTAACAAAACAGCCGATCGAGTTGTCGACAAACTACAATACCGGAATGCAACTCAAAACAATAACCTCAAAACAATGTCATGATCAAATTAACACATTTTGCCCGATATCCGATCTACGCCCACCGATTCACGTAAGTTCTAAAGAACATCATCTGGCAACCAGGTAGGACTCCCAACGTCAAGAACATGATCGAACTAATTAGTTCAAGGCACTCAATTCTGAATTGACGAACACAATCGAGCTTGTGTAGGGGTCCAACAGATATTCTCGTTCTATTGTTGCTGATCAAGCGCGAAGTGAAGACGTTTTACATATACTGAGCGCGGCTCCTTGAAAGTTTGTTCAAACTCCATTTTGTCAAGGGCAAAGTAAGTGAATGAAATGAGGGTAGCCAACTTACGCCAAAGCAGAAACCAATTTCTTTTCACAGTTCAGCAGCAATAGAGCGAGTTAGAAGGTCGCGACCATACAGTAAAGTGGGAGAATTTAGAGATCGGTAAGAGGGGTATTCGTTTTAAATGACCCGGAAAGAAACTAAACGATTGTTCTGGTGCTCGTAGGCTTGTGGTTTTCGATGCAAGTTACTGCATAAAAGTCAAGCGGCGTACCAAACGGGTGGAAGAGACCCAGAAGGGGTCGAAACTCGCAGCTTGGATCCTATCCGGATAGGCAACACCGAGATTCGTCCGCCGTGGGATAGACTTCACACGATTGCACACACACATACACATAGAGGATAAGTTTTAACCCTAGAGTAAGTACAAAAAACTAATAAATAAGTAAATGTTATCTGTAATTCTTTATTTTGCTAACTTGGGAGTAACGCGGTAAGTTTAGAGTTAATTGCTGTGCTGTTTCTTTTTGTTCACCTCGAACCCGGTCGTTCTGTGGTCGGAGGAAAGGGTCATGTATGCTCCGCCACTCTTCGATCTTATTTGTGATTGTCTCATGCATAGTTACAATGGCGCCCAACAACAATTAAGGTGATAATGTATGCAATACTCGCCAGGTTCTTCAACGTATTTTTTATTGAGTAAGTCATTTTAGAAATTTTCAGATTAATTCCTCTTGTGATACAATTTTTCAAATAATCAGTCCATACTAGCATTTCTGAGCATACTATTTCATATTTATCAATTCCACCTTTCATCATCATCAACAATTTATTCAATAATCGCATAAAAATTACATTATTAAATATCTTTTCAGTTTACTTTTTTATTTAAATCTACTTAATTAGTAACAAAACTGGCAACCCGAAAAATATTATCGTTTGGATGTAATGACACCACAAGCCGACTCTCGAAAACGATAACTGTGAAACATAAACAATCGTGAAATTATACCGCGCGTGAAAAAGTTTAGATGTTAGACTGTGCACTGTATAAGGACTGATAATAGTGAGAATAAACCCTTAAAAACATCATGACGAGCAACAAAGAAAGCTCGCCCGAAATGAGCGTTAGAAAGTTGAGCCAAAAAGCTAGAAGGAGGCTTGAAATTTCGCCGAAGTTCCGCGAACATTTAACAGCGATTTATGCTAAGAAAGCTGAGGACGTTAAGGTAAGCGAGAAAGAGAAAGTAGCTGAAGTAAACTCGACTATTTTAAATTTGCCCCCTGGGCCTGAAACATCGACGAAAAGTATCAATTCAAAAGCAACCGAAACGTATATTCCGAGCATCCCGGAACCCAATGCGAGGCTAGACCGGACGGAATCGCGAAAGAATAGTAAAGATTATATTCCGAGCACCCCGGAACCCAATGCGTGGCTAGACCGGACGGAATCGCGTAATGGTAATCGACATAATATTCCTAGTACTTCAGATCCTAGTGCATTGCTTGACAGGACAGAATCGCGTAGAAGAAATCAAAAATACATTCCGAGTATCCCGGAACCCAATGCGTGGCTAGACCGGACGGAATCGGGAAGGAAACAAGGAATCCGAGATCCGAGCATCCCAGAACCCAATGCGTGGCTAGACTGGACGGAATCGGATAGAAGATATCGTAATTACAATCCGAGCATACCGGAACCCAACAAGTGGCAGGACCGGACGGAACAGCGTTATAGATGTCGAAGACATATTCCGAGCACCCCGGAACCCAATGTGTGGCTAGACCGGACGGAATCGCGCGTAAAGAACCGAAAGTATATTCCGAGTACCCCGGAACCCAATGCGTGGCTAGACCGGACGGAATCGCGTTATGGAAATCGAAGTTATATTCCGAGTACCCCGGAACCCAATGCGTGGCTAGACCGGACGGAATCGCGTTATCGAAGTCGAAGTTATATTCCGAGCACCCCGGAACCCAATGCGTGGCTAGACCGGACGGAATCGTGTTATCGAAGTCGAAGTTATATTCCGAGCACCCCGGAACCCAATGCGTGGCTAGACCGGACGGAATCGCGTTATCGAAATCGCAGTTATATTCCGAGCACCCCGGAACCCAATGCGTGGCTAGACCGGACGGAATCGCGTTATGGAAATCGAGGTTATATTCCGAGCACCCCGGAACCCAATGCGTGGCTAGACCGGACGGAATCGCAAAAAAATCGAAGCAACCGACATCCGAGCATCCCAGAACCCAATGTGCGGCTAGACTGGACGGAATCGGACGATATAAAAAAATACGGAACGTGGAACGCTGAACGTGTCGACAATATTCGCAGGAAAAATCGTGAAGAGTATTTTACCAACTGGGCGGAAACAAGAACAGGGACGAAAAGAAGGAATCTGAGCATCCCAGAACCCAATGCGAGGCTAGACTGGACAGATATCCAAAACGGTAAGAAAAGTACTAGTTCCACGGCAAAACTTTGTGTTTTTGATGAAAATGTGCAAACAAATCGCGATCGAAAAATGAAATCGGACCAAGAAAGAAACCACATTTCAAGCCCGCCTCGTTGGAATAACCGCTCAAGATCCGGGAACGACCAAACTAATAAACAAATCGATCGGGACGCTTATAGAAGAATTTATGCGGAAAAGCAGCGACCTCTTATTGCTTTTGATTATGCTGAACGGCATGAAGTGTTGCTACCACCAGGATTCAATATACCTGAAGATGAGTACAATGATCTTTTTAGGGGAAACCCATTGTTCCACAACGTTTCCGGGAACACATGTAGACCTAGAAAAACCTTACCAGTGTCACGTTGGCCCATAAAATATGCGGGTACAGATAATGGAGTAGGATTGAATTTATTTTTACGTCAGGTTGAATTTTTTGCTGCTTCAGAGAATGTTACCAAATCAGAATTATTCCAATCGGTACATCAATTACTAATTGGCCCTGCGAGTGTGTGGTTCGTAACAAAATGGCCTGCTCTGAGATTAACAAACTGGGACTATTTTGTACAGTGCCTAAGAAAACAGTTTTTACCTGGGAACATTGACCATTTTATTAAAATAAAATCGTTGTCAATGTTCCAAAACAGGAATGAATCATTTTCTAACTTTTTAGTTCGCATGGAACAGTTTTTCCTTTGTCGGACAATACCGTTTTCAGAACAGGAGAAGTTTGAAATAATTTGGCACATAATTAGACCTGGATACAGAGATCGTCTTTCTTTAGTCAGGGTTTCCAATTTGAGACAGTTAGAGGAACTCTGTGAGCGAATAGATTCGAATAACGAAAATTTAATAAATAAATTTAACTTTGACATGGAGAATATGAAAATTAATGAAACACATTTCTCAAATCAGTTAAATTCGAATTATCAAAGACCATGTGAGCCCAATCAAAATTTTTTTACAAAACTCGAAGAACCAGAATGCAATAAAGTGACATTTAACCAAGAACAAATACTACCGAACCTGGAGGGCAAATATGAACAAAATAGAAGACAAAACAGTTACAAAACAAATAATTCTAATAAAACAATAAATGAAGGCAGAAGGGATCAGCCACAATACCCCAATCAAAATCGAAGGGTTTCAGACCAACCTGCTTCGAGTATCCCCAAGATTGGTTCTTCGTGGAAAGAAATGTCCACAGACGATATCCTTAAACATTATAAAACACCTCCGGAAAACGTGTGTTTTAATTGCAGGAAAATTGGACATCACTTTACCAAATGTTTCTTCCGTAGGCAAATATTTTGTTATGTTTGTGGAATACCAGACTTTCATTATGAAGAATGTCCCTTCTGCTACCAAAAAAACTCAAGGAAGGGAAACCAGCTGGGGTAAATTTCCCTTACCTGACCCCATACCCCGATGATTTAGACGCTTCACAATTCTCAAATCTTATTCACGAATCAGAGCTAGGTGTAACAGATTTCTATCGAAATTCAGTTTTCAACAAACCTGTTGCTTTAACAAGAGAACATCCCAGAGAAGAAAATCATAGTAACATTACTTCAGCTAATGGCGAGAATGAATATTTCACTTATTTCCATAATATTGATTCGATTCTAATTAATTTGCAGGGAGACGAGAGATATTATTTAAAATTCAACATTCTAGGCTTTCAAGCTGTTGGATTATTGGATAGCGGGAGTCAGGTCTCGATTGTTGGAAAATATTTCGGAAACATAATGGATTACCTAGAAAACCAGCCACTTCAAAAGAAAATTAAACTCTCAACAGCCAGTGGGGAGCAGCTGGTAATTGAAGGATATGTAGATATTCCCTTCACAGTGAATGAAAGGACCAAGATTCTTCCATGTCTGGTAGTTCCGCAGCTCGGAGATCGCTGTTTACTTGGAATGGACTTCTTTAAACTATTCAATGTAAAATTATCTATGGTTGGAGCAGACAACAATTTGATGATTTGTTCAGTAGACTCCTCAGAGGACATTTTCAAACCTTTAGCTGAATTCGGGGATGAAGAAAACACACATCCACTAACTCTTGAAGAAAAGGATAGTCTGAAGAGAGTAAGATCATTATTCAAATGCTCGCAAGAACATCGTTTGGATCCTTGCAATGTTTTGGAACACGAGATCATTCTGAGCGATGAAAAACCAATCCACCTCAACCCTCACCCTTGGTCACCAAGCATACAGAAGAAAATCAATGCGGAAATCGATAGACTACTGCGTTTAGAGATCATAGAACCGTCAAATTCAGATTGGTCTTTGCATGTTGTGCCAGTCACTAAAGAAAACGGTGATATAAGGTTATGTCTTGATGCTAGAAAATTAAACGCAAAAACAATAAAAGATGCTTACCCATTAGCCAACTCTATGCGAATTCTAAGCAACTTAGGCAAAAATATTTACTTTTCGGTAATCGACTTAAAAGATTCCTTTCTGCAGGTCAAACTCAAAGAAAATTCTCGAAAATATACGAGTTTTAAAATTATAGGAAGAGGGTTGTTCAATTATAAACGGTTACCATTCGGGCTCTGCAATAGTAGTGCAACCCTTTCTAGAATTCTTGATAAAATTTTGCAAGAAGGTAAATTTGAACCCTATGTTTTCGCATATCTAGACGATATCATAGTGGCAACAAATAACTTCAATGACCATATTAAGTATTTGGAAATTGTAGCAAATTGTTTAAAAGAAGCCAATCTTTCAATAAACTTGGAAAAATGCAAATTTTGCGTCAAAAAAATTAAATATTTGGGATTTATTCTTTCACAAAACGGATACCAGCCAAACCCAGAGAGGGTGAGCGCGATCTCCAATTTTGTAAGACCGAAAACCCTAAAGGAAATTAGAAGATTTCTTGGTATGGCTGGATACTACAGAAACTTCATCCCCAACTTTAGTGATATTTCAGCACCAATTTCCGATCTCCTCAAAGGGAAACCAAGAAAACTTGTTTGGACCGAAAGAGCAGAAGCTGCTTTTAGGACCCTCAAAGAAAAATTGATGGCTGAACCAATTCTGAAAAACCCGGATTGGACTAAAGAATTTTGCATTCAAACTGATGCAAGCGACTCAGCTTTAGCAGGCATTCTGACTCAACAGTTAGATGAGAGGGAACACATCATAGCATATTTTTCTAGGAAACTGACTGCTTGCGAAAAAAGGTATGGCCCGACGGACAAAGAGGGACTAGCAGCCCTCGAGGCAATCGAACATTTTAGATCTTATGTTGAGGGGTCCCATTTCACGTTGGTAACGGATTGCTCAGCAATCACGTTCATCTGCAACTCAAAGTGGCGGCCCAGTTCTAGACTTTCGCGGTGGTCGATGAGATTTCAAGAATTCGACATGACTTTAAAACACAGGAGAGGTCGTGATAACATTGTGTGTGACACTTTAAGCAGGGCAGTGTGCGCAATTTTCTCTGACACGACATCAACATGGTTCAACGACTTGAAGACCAAAGTCTTAAGTGATCCGAGTACATATCAAAATTTTAAAGTTGAAGATGATAATTTATATAAATTCATCTCGACTCGTTCAAACTTGGAAGATGGTAGGTTTGAGTGGAAGTTAGTTGTGCCACCAGACAAATCGAAGGATTTGATTGAAGAAGAACATGATAAGCTGATGCATCTTGGACCTGAAAAGACTTTTGAGAGAATTCGTTTGAAATATTACTGGCCAAAAATGAAAAAGCAAATCAAAAATATTTTAGCCAAATGTCAGAAATGTAAACAATCCAAATATTCCACAATTCCAACGGTACCTCCAATGGGAGAGCAAAAGAATGCGAGCAAACCGTTCCAGATGATTGCAGTAGATTTTCTGAGCGGATTTGTTAGAAGCAAGTGGGGTAATACGGATCTTCTTGTAGTTCTCGATATATTTTCAAAATACGTTAGGCTGTTCCCAGTTAAGAAAATCAAGGGAGAAGATTTGACACGGGTCATGCAAAATGAATGGTTTTTAAGATATGGGGCACCAGAGGTGATCATATCGGACAATGCGGTTACTTTCACGTCAAATTCCTTTCAAAATTTGTTGCAAAAATTCAAAGTCCATCACTTTCTTAACAGTAGGCGTCACTGCCAAAACAACCCAGTAGAGAGAGTAAACAGAGTGATCTTGGCATGCATCAGAACATACTGCATGCATGACCACAAAATTTGGGACTCTCAATTGCCTCAGATTGAATTTTCACTAAACAATTCTAAACATAGCTCAACAGGATTCACTCCTTTCTATATTGTGCACGGTTATGAAGCTGTTGCGAATGGGACAGATCATCATTCAGATAACCAAACTGGTGAGTCCTCAAGTGATTTATTCGTTGAGCATAGGCGAGAGGTGATCGGACCGTTGTATGACAAAGTGGTTCAAAACAATCAAAAGCAATTTGAAAAATATAAAAATCAATATGACTCCAAACACAAACGAACGCCGGTAACATTTGAGATAGGACAAAATGTGTACAAAAAAAATTTCAAGCTATCCAACGCGAGTGAGAACTACGCTGCGAAGTTGGGTCCGGTTTATGTTCCGTGCAAGGTAGTGGCGAAACGAGGCGCTTCCTCATATGAGCTTCAAGATACAGAAGGGCGCCATTTAGGAGTTTTCGCAGCTCAAGATCTAATTCCGGAATAAGCCTGTCAAGTTGACAAAAAAATGAGAAGGGAATCTGTAGAGTGTAAAAAAAAATTTAAAATAGATAGTGACAGTACATCCAGACTGATAGTTTTGAACGGCAATTGAACTCTTGGAGTATGACCTCAGAGTCTATAAACAAAAAAAATATACATTATAGAATCATGTGAAATGAATGCTCTTAAATGTTATTACTACTTTAAAAACAAAAACAAAAAACAAAAAACCAAAAAAAAAAAAAAATTTAAAAACAAATCTAAAAAAAAAAAAAAAAAAAATAAATAAATAAATAGTTCCAAGCGAGTGAGTCAACTATGACTTTACAGAATCACCCATTCGCCAACAGGACGCCAGGGTACACTTATGAATGGTTCAGTTATAAAATAAGAAAGAGGTTGGCTCCGGTGTCAGCAGTTTGACTGTAACTTCGTTCCAATCAAACTACTGCCATTTGGTGTGGGGGTATTGTGACCTGCTTCAAAGTCACAATCGGCATAGGGGGAGAAGTGCCGTCCTCGGAAATGGTTATTGTCCCTCCCAAAGGCAAAACAAGAGTCGCAGACTGAAAAATATTGTAACATCTTTATCATTACACTTCACAACAGAACAACACACAGTTAGGCCCAAATCTAGATCGGTTGTTGTCAATAGTCAACTGATCGTGCGCATACGCCGTGCATAGGCTCCGCCCGTGCGCACTGGAGAAACGCCAAAAATATGAGCACCCAATAGAGAACAAATTAACAAAACAGCCGATCGAGTTGTCGACAAACTACAATACCGGAATGCAACTCAAAACAATAACCTCAAAACAATGTCATGATCAAATTAACACATTTTGCCCGATATCCGATCTACGCCCACCGATTCACGTAAGTTCTAAAGAACATCATCTGGCAACCAGGTAGGACTCCCAACGTCAAGAACATGATCGAACTAATTAGTTCAAGGCACTCAATTCTGAATTGACGAACACAATCGAGCTTGTGTAGGGGTCCAACAGATATTCTCGTTCTATTGTTGCTGATCAAGCGCGAAGTGAAGACGTTTTACATATACTGAGCGCGGCTCCTTGAAAGTTTGTTCAAACTCCATTTTGTCAAGGGCAAAGTAAGTGAATGAAATGAGGGTAGCCAACTTACGCCAAAGCAGAAACCAATTTCTTTTCACAGTTCAGCAGCAATAGAGCGAGTTAGAAGGTCGCGACCATACAGTAAAGTGGGAGAATTTAGAGATCGGTAAGAGGGGTATTCGTTTTAAATGACCCGGAAAGAAACTAAACGATTGTTCTGGTGCTCGTAGGCTTGTGGTTTTCGATGCAAGTTACTGCATAAAAGTCAAGCGGCGTACCAAACGGGTGGAAGAGACCCAGAAGGGGTCGAAACTCGCAGCTTGGATCCTATCCGGATAGGCAACACCGAGATTCGTCCGCCGTGGGATAGACTTCACACGATTGCACACACACATACACATAGAGGATAAGTTTTAACCCTAGAGTAAGTACAAAAAACTAATAAATAAGTAAATGTTATCTGTAATTCTTTATTTTGCTAACTTGGGAGTAACGCGGTAAGTTTAGAGTTAATTGCTGTGCTGTTTCTTTTTGTTCACCTCGAACCCGGTCGTTCTGTGGTCGGAGGAAAGGGTCATGTATGCTCCGCCACTCTTCGATCTTATTTGTGATTGTCTCATGCATAGTTACAACCTGCTGCCTTGGAGCTTTTGGTGAGGTCGTCGAGTTTGCTCTGCATGTCTTGTTGTGTTTGGGCGAGTAAAACAATATCGTCACTGACAGAATAAAAGTGAACCATTTTTTTTGGAGAGACGTTCCTTAAGAAACGAAGAAAAAAAAACAACCTAATACAGTTTCATTTTGAACACAGACCATTTCTCGCATTTGCTGAGCTGCAATGGGAAATTTGTTAGGGATTATTTTGAGGAATCATGTGGAGCAGTCGAACCAGTCAAACAATTCAGGTAAGTTTTTTTTCCATTACCTACTGTTTTTAGTCACATATGTCCATTCCGAGTTCTATTGATTTAAAAATGTTAAATTTTAAAATATCTCGGTAAAAACTGTTTTCTTTTACAATATAGTACTTCAAGAGTGATCAATGGCGCTGTATCCAAGGTCAATATTGACCAGTAATGATGGCATGTTGAAATAACAAATTTTTACCAGTAATTCGATGCGAAACTCACATGGACGATATATATCTGGCTGTGTACGTATCATAAGTTTAAGTATAACTATAAGCATAATGATACTGTTTGAGCGACATTTTTACAAAACTGCTCGATCACAAACTGATATTCGCCAAAATGAAACTTTTCTATCGCTGAATGACGATTTTTCTCAAAAACCCATTTTCACTGCCATTTTTTTTCAAGGATCAACAATAACTTCGAAGAATGCGACAACGACGACGCCATCGGAAAATGTCAAAAGGACGACGACAACGTCAACGGAAGGCAAAGCATGAACAGGATAAATAGCTATCAGCCTAAGTGAGTGAATGGAATAAAAACAACTCCAAGAAGATTGGGAACGTGCCGGGAAAAAATTCTGGCGCTTCGATTTTTAGCAAACGAAAACATTTTCCCGCCTTCCCGTCAAAGCCTTTATTGTTGTTTCTCGTTGTTGCTACCTGCTGATATTTGTTGCCGAAATGTGTCAATGGAAGCGATCTTCTTTCAACTGTTCGGCAAACGACGACTTTTCCCTGCTGCTAGCAGAAGCAGCCACGCTACAGCATCATTTATCCATTTTGCAGCAATTCACACGGCGTGCTCGATGTTTTGACGCCTCCAGTGAACGTACACATTCATTGAAACCAATTTCTGGATTGATTTTCCGAGAGAAATAATTTTGATAGAGGTAATATGGTATGCTGTATGATTCATTAGAAGTTTTTTCAAAAATATTAATTTTGATGTATTGAAACCAATTCTTTCGTACGACCTTTTGAACAATCAGACCGGGAAATATCGGAAAGCGGAAAGTTTCTACTCATTGTTCTCGTGTTCTGTGCTCTGCCATCAACAGATTCCGCACCCGTTAGCCATTCATTCAGCTGTAGGTAGGTTGGAAATAGATTACGGAGAAAATATTTCGAATATTTTACCTTCGAACTCTTAAAGGTGATGATGGGTAGTGGAATTCGAGCTACTGCTGCTGCCATGGAATGTTAAAGATTATCTTTGCGTTTGTAGCCCAAGAGGAACGGAAAGCACTTGACTAATCTATAGGGGAAAATGGGTTCTAATTCTTAACCGATTTTTTTTTCTAACGCTTCCAAATGTATGTATCTATGTATGTATGTAAGGTTTCCCAATCGGTAGCAAGGTCCTACCTATGTCTGTGTGGCTTGGCCTTCGAATTTCTTCTAGGGCTTCCACGTTCCGATGGTTCATCGAAGGAAGGCATCCAACCCTCAGAAACCAATAATGGCCGGCTACCAGTGCCACTAGCAATAGTCTCTTCAGTTTAACCCCAGATGCATTCCCTCTGAAATATTGATAACATATAAGTATTTATAAAATGAAACGCATCTTACCTGTCGGCAACTCATGGGATTCGAACCCAAAAGTTTTGTTGTCGATACCGGGAATCGAACCCGGTACACCTGAGTTTTTCAGACTCGCGCCGGCCTATCCACTAGACCACATCAGCGCTTTCTTACGCTTAAAAATATGTAAAAATCCACAAGTAATGGTAACAAACTTACGATCGTAAAATTTGACACTAATCGATAATTTTTCAAGAAATGTTTACTTTTATTTGTTTTTTTTCTAGCTTTCCAAATTCATATCTTAAATACCTATAAAATATGTAAATGAAGAGACATTTTTTTTTGATTAATAGTTCAAAAGAAATTTAAAGAGATTTGTATTTTTTTTTTCAATAAAAACTGAAAATTATTGATCATCTCTCAATTTCAATCTAGCATCAGCACAATGTACAATCTTCAAAATACGAATTAGCACCCTTAAAACAACAGCAAAAATTTGCGCTTCAGGATGCTGCCAAGTTGTTGAACTTCGAGCCAAAGGGTTATAAATCCAAGAAAAATTGAGCCATTTAACCGAGAGCACAGCAGAGCAGAAGGGAACGCGCGTGCTTATCGATTGATCCAGATTTATCGCCATATTGTCCCGCACACCTTAAAGAAGTGTAGTTTAGAAAAAGTGTATGAACGGTTTCGTGGCTTACTTGGATGCAGGAGATTTCTTACACCTTCTCGACAGCGATTGGAAACAATATGCCGGGTTGGGGTAAGAGTTTTCCAAGAACTCGCTCACTCGCAGCAGGCCACGAGCGATGATTCTGGTGAACACGAGCAAGCATAATCGGACGATGAGTTATGCGGAGCAATAAATTAAGTTATTACTTTGTGAGTAATGGTGGTCATGTTAGAGGAGATTAACCGGAAAAAAGTGTTCAGTGCTCAGTGTTTTCCAGTAAGCTCACCGACGATTGAACCATAAAATTTCACGCTAGGATTATGACGAAAAATTTAAGTTCGTGAAATCTCGCCCGAATAAGCAAGGCGCGGCGTCTCGCTTCTGGAATCCATCAATCCCGCTCGAGTGAATCCTGATAATGAAGTTCGTTTGGAATATGTTTTTTTTTTGCTTCTCTCGAATTCAACAATTGCCGTCCGTCAACTTTCGGCGCAAAATTTGATACATTATTATCGCCAGGCGCGCAATCATTACGCTCAGATCACAGAACCGGGCACACCGAGATGAAAATTGCTCGTTGAGCTGGAAATCGCACAAAAGGAGCTTCTTTTCGGAAAGCGCAAAATATGCGTTCTGCTATACATAAATCAGCCTACGCTCTCTGTCAGCCGCCGGGGGAACCATTTGATTCGATTTAAAGTCCAATTAAAGCAGATGGATGCTGTGAGATGCTGAATTTCTGCTTCTCCATTATCAATGCCAGTAACTTTTCCACAAAAGATACATTGTTACCCACTAGCCAGTAGCACCAACCATGATTGGTGGAAATAAACTTTTTCCAACTAGCTCGATTAGGAGGGAAGAGTGTAGCTCAACTCAACTCGAGCCAGCGAGTGGGAAGAAATTGAAAACGGATAGGAACCAGGACTAGGACCATGTGAAAACTAAAACGCTGCAGTGAGGAAATAAAAAAAACGCACACATTTTCCTCCCAGCTAGCTAGAGGACAGTTTATCAAGATGAGGAAGTTTTCCAACAGCAGCTAGTGTTTTCCAGCACCCAGTTTTTTCTCCACTCAACTAAGCTAAAACTCGTTTCGGTTAAGCGGCAACCGGAAGAGCTGAACTTGAGAACAATTTGAAAAGTTTTCCGCTCAGTGTGGTGTTCATTTGATATGGGTTGAAATTTCACTCCTCGTTGTTGTAGTGGTCATATCACCTCTTATTCACAACTCCTATCTCTACCTCCCCGCGGTGCCGGCTGGGGTGCGAGTAACCTAAGCGGAGATCGGGTACCCAATAGACCGCTGCAAAAAATGACTTTTTGCTCCCATATGTTTTTTCGATGCCTTTTGGGTCACCAAACATCAGTGTAAAATTTGAGATGATTTGGTTTATTCCTGAGTTAGCGCAACGCGATTCAATTTTGTATGGAAATTTGTATGGAAGAAGAAATTTTTGCACATTAAATCATCCAGAAAATTCAAATAAGCTTGAAATGAAGTCGGTCTTTAATTTTTAGTTTTGACTATTCTTAAGCTTCATTTTTTGCTAACATGACAAGCAGCTAAGAATTTCATGAAAAAAGTTATAACCATTTCAAAATAAAAAATTTGAATCCATTGAAAAGTATTCAAAAATGGCAGACTTTGCTTGCTAGAGCTGGTAATAATTGCATGAAATGTTTTTGCAAAGGATTTATATGTCAATAAATTCTCTGGCAATGCAAAGCAGTTTTTTGAGATTTTTTATTTCCGTCATACTGTTATACAGCTTTCAAACAAGCAGTGAAAAACGATATAATTAAAAAAATGAATTTTAAAAACAAAAATTTTATAAAACATTGAATATCTTTCCTGGGGTACAATTTAGGTTTGTGCTTTGTTCACATGAAATGTACTGCAAGAATCAAGGAACATTTTTCGTCCAAAGTTCTATTTTTTGGAACTTTCAGAACATCTCTGGCGATTTTTGAATGAAAAATTTTGTTTTCCCATACAAATTTCCATACAAAATTAAAACTCATTGCGCTAATTCAGGACTGGATGGATCGCTTCCAAAAATTTTATTGCTATTTCTGGCAGCAAAATCAACCAAAAAAAGTTATGGGAGGTGTAAAAATTTAAGAATTTGAAATTTTCATACAAAGCTTGCAGCGGTCTAGTACCCAACCCCGGTGGATGCTTTGGTCGCATGCAGACTGAGAAGGTGGCCGCACGCGTCTGTTCCCCAGGTCAGGGGCGGCGTGCAACAACAACCGAGCGTCTGTTCTCCAGGTCAGGGGCGGCTCAAACAGCGTCTGTCTTGCAGCAAGCGGCTGAATTTATGAAATGCGGCTCCCGCCAGCTAAGTCCAAGATGGCAGCCCCATCGCGGGATAGGGACTTTAGGCTAACAACCTACTGCTCCCGGTTCATAACTTGTTACGGAATCCGAAAGAAATGACCGATCTGGAACTTTGGCGACGACTTTTAGCATGAAAACACGGACACGAATTGGAACTTGGAATGTTTTAACCCTTGCCCAACAAGGCAAACTGGAACAACTTGCTAGAGAGGCTAGCCGCCTCAAGCTTGAAATTCTGGGACTGAGCGAAGTCCGTTGGCCTAATACTGGAGAACACAAGACACAATCCGGGCAAGTCCTGCTTTACTCTGGCATACGAGGAGAACATGCTACTCGGGAACGAGGAGTTGGTTTCCTGTTAAGCCCGCAGGCCTACGCGGCCCTCATTAGATGGGAACCGATAAACGAAAGAATAATCGTAGCCAGATTTAGAACACGGGTTAGAAACCTTACAATGGTCCAGTGTTATGCGCCAACTGACGTTGCCGATTTGCAGGAGAAAGAGCAATTTTACAGTCAACTGAACAGCGTGGTAGAGAGAATTCCGAAGGGTGACATTCAAATCCATTTGGGCGACTTCAACGCAAAGATTGGCTCCGACAATCAAGACCTTGAGCGCATCATGGGGCGCCATGGCCTAGGACAGATGAGCGAAAACGGAGAGCTGTTTGTAGAATTTTGTGGCAATAACAACATGGTGATCGGTGGATCGCTCTTCCCCCATCGACCAGCACATAAGGTCACTTGGGTATCCCGAGATGGCCGAACAGAAAATCAAATTGACCACATCTGCATCAGCCGAAAATGGAGAAGGAGTCTTCTTGATGTTCGCAACAAGCGAAGCGCAGACATTGCATCTGACCATCACCTCGTCCTTGGCGAGATACGACTGAGAGTTGCGCGTGTCCAACGGCGCGAGGAGAAAGTCGGGTGTCGATACGACGTCCGCCGGTTGGAGAATCCAGAGGTGAAAAGGGCATACGTTGAACAGCTAGAATCCCGGGCCTCGGAGCTGCCGACAGACGGAACAGTCGAAGAACAGTGGTGTGGAATCAAGAATGCCTTTATCACGACGAGCCATGGTACTCTCGGTAAAGTTTGTGGAAGAAGAAGTGAATGGATGTCGGATGAAACTTGGAGGATGGTCGATGATCGGAGAAAGGCGAAAGTCGGAATTGAGCAGGCATGTACCGGGTCAGCCAAAGCAGCCGCCCGCTTACGATATGCGGAGCTGGAAAAGGCAGTTAAACGAGCTTGTAGACGAGACAAGAGAGCCTGGACAAATTCCCTAGCCGAAGAGGGGGAAAGAGCCGCCGCCAATGGAGATATCCGATTACTTTATGACATTTCTCGCCGCCTCAGTGGTGCAAGGACTAATGCAAGAATGCCGCTGAAAGACCGAGCAGGTCAGTTATTGACCGATCGAACAGATCAGCTCAAACGATGGACTGAGCACTTCGAACAACTCTTCCGAGTCACGAATAGCGATGGTCAACAGAACCCGCAGCTTGAAGCGCCAACAGTAAGTCGCATAAATGGCGTCAACTCGGATGCGCCTTCGCTGGCTGAAATAGAAGCGGCAATCAAAAACATGAAATCCAACAAAGCAACTGGGATCGATTGCATCCCTGCTGAAATGCTGAAAGCCGACCCTGCCCTTTCAGCACAAATGTTGCACCGTCTTTTCGCTGACATCTGGGATACTGCAACATTCCCGGCCGACTGGATGCAGGGTATCCTCGTTAAGGTCCCGAAGAAAGGAGACCTGACAGAGTGCGGTAACTGGCGAGGCATAACGTTGATCTGTACAACCCTCAAAGTACTCTGCAAAGTGATCCTGAACAGGATCCAGAAGAAAATCGACGCTACACTCCGACGGCAACAAGCTGGATTCCGATCCGGACGATCATGTGTGGACCACATCACAACGCTACGAATCATACTGGAACAAATCAACGAATTCCAGGACTCTCTTCTGCTGGTGTTCGTTGATTTCGAAAAAGCATTCGACCGACTTAATCATGAAAACATCTGGGCGGCTCTAAGGCGACGAGGGGTCCCAGAGAAACTAGTCCATCTCATCGAAGCACAATACGAGGCATTTTCGTGCAAGGTCTTGCACGATGGTGTCTTGTCCGAACCAATCCCGGTAACTGCTGGAGTGAGACAAGGATGTATCTTATCACCGCTACTTTTCCTCATCGTAATGGATGAGATTCTGACTGGATCGATCGACTGTGCACCGAACCGAGGATTGCCGTGGAATCCTTTAACAATGGAGCAACTGAACGACCTTGACCTGGCTGACGATATTGTTTTGCTCGCCCAAACACAACCGGACATGCAGAGCAAACTCGACAACCTCACCGAAAGCTCCAAGGCAGCAGGTCTCAAAGTCAATGTCGGAAAGACCAAGTCGATGGAGATCAACACAGGAAATCCCTCCAGTTTCATGGTAGCTGGGCAACAAGTTGAGAAAGTGGAGTGCTTCCAGTATCTTGGTAGCCAGATAACGCCTGATGGTGGTACCAGGAAAGACATCGAAACCCGGATCAGAAAGGCCCGATTTGCGTTTGCGAGTCTCCGAAACATCTGGCGGTCACGCCAGATCTCTCTACGAACGAAAATCCGAATCTTCAACTCAAACGTCAAATCCGTATTGCTGTACGGGTGCGAAACTTGGTGCACATATGCGGTGACGACGCGAAAACTGCAAGTATTTGTAAACCGCTGCCTGCGGAACATCATCCGCGCTTGGTGGCCTGGCAACTGGATCTCGAATGAGGAACTACATCGCCGGTGTCATCAAAGGGCGCTAGAAATCGAGATTCGGGAACGAAAGTGGAGATGGATTGGGCACACGCTGCGAAAAGATGAAAACGAGATTTGCAGAGAGGCGCTTGACTGGAATCCAGAAGGTCATCGAAGAAGAGGCAGGCCCAGAAACTCGTGGCGGCGAAGCCTAGCCGCTGAAATCCGAACTGTCGACGAGAATCTTGACTGGGACCAGGTGAAGACGCTGGCTCCGGATCGTCAACAGTGGAGGTCTTTTACCACGGCCCTATGCACCGGAGGATCGGCGCGGGATCATTAAGTAAGTAAGTAAGTTGTTGTCGGGGTTCTATTTTGAAAAATCATTGAAAATTTATTTAGAATTTAAATCACATCCGTGATTGTTGCTAGCTAACGTTTAAATCAATCGAACTTTTTTCATTACCACAAAAAAATTCTGCAACAAACTGCAACGAAAACGAAACACGTCGTCGTCCTCTCCGATTATGTGGTTCTTTTCTGATTGAATGGCACTTGAGCACGTGTTGAGTGGATTACACTTATGTTTCTCGATATGGTGAGTACGGAGCAATCAATCAACAACAACCAATCATCTGCAGTAGCGACCTTCTGTACATACCTGTGAAAATATTTTTCGGGCGGTTTGCCTCCTTGCTTGCAAACTCATTCAACACTTCTGATTGGATTGGATTGCCACTTGAGTGTTTTTTGGTTAATTTTTGATTGCTTACATCTGGTGTGGTTTTGCTGCCCCCGAAAATGTTATGGTTGGCAAATAATTTGGTATTTTTACTCGCATTTTTACCGGATTGAATCAATAACTTTAAAAATAAACAGCAGCCAAAATACGAGTGAACACTGTTAGCCGCTTTTAATGTGTCGGCTACTATGATGAAGTTACACTAGAAGGAAATGTATGATTATATCAAAGAAAGCTTTGATTTAAGCTAATAAACATCTTTGAACAGTTCAACTTCTGAAAAATAAATTCCCCAGACAAAACAAGACAACAATGGCAAAAATGACAAAAATGACAGAAATGACAAAAATGACAAAAATGACAAAAATGACAAAAATGACAAAAATGACAAAAATGACAAAAATGACAAAAATGACAAAAATGACAAAAATGACAAAAATGACAAAAATGACAAAAATGACAAAAATGACAAAAATGACAAAAATGACAAAAATGACAAAAATGACAAAAATGACAAAAATGACAAAAATGACAAAAATGACAAAAATGACAAAAATGACAAAAATGACAAAAATGACAAAAATGACAAAAATGACAAAAATGACAAAAATGACAAAAATGACAAAAATGATAAAAATGACAAAAATGACAAAAATGACAAAAATGACAAAAATGACAAAAATGACAAAAATGACAAAAATGACAAAAATGACAAAAATGACAAAAATGACAAAAATGACAAAAATGACAAAAATGACAAAAATGACAAAAATGACAAAAATGACAAAAATGACAAAAATGACAAAAATGACAAAAATGACAAAAATGACAAAAATGACAAAAATGACAAAAATGACAAAAATGACAAAAATGACAAAAATGACAAAAATGACAAAAATGACAAAAATGACAAAAATGACAAAAATGACAAAAATGACAAAAATGACAAAAATGACAAAAATGACAAAAATGACAAAAATGACAAAAATGACAAAAATGACAAAAATGACAAAAATGACAAAAATGACAAAAATGACAAAAATGACAAAAATGACAAAAATGACAAAAATGACAAAAATGACAAAAATGACAAAAATGACAAAAATGACAAAAATGACAAAAATGACAAAAATGACAAAAATGACAAAAATGACAAAAATGACAAAAATGACAAAAATGACAAAAATGACAAAAATGACAAAAATGACAAAAATGACAAAAATGACAAAAATGACAAAAATGACAAAAATGACAAAAATGACAAAAATGACAAAAATGACAAAAATGACAAAAATGACAAAAATGACAAAAATGACAAAAATGACAAAAATGACAAAAATGACAAAAATGACAAAAATGACAAAAATGACAAAAATGACAAAAATGACAAAAATGACAAAAATGACAAAAATGACAAAAATGACAAAAATGACAAAAATGACAAAAATGACAAAAATGACAAAAATGACAAAAATGACAAAAATGACAAAAATGACAAAAATGACAAAAATGACAAAAATGACAAAAATGACAAAAATGACAAAAATGACAAAAATGACAAAAATGACAAAAATGACAAAAATGACAAAAATGACAAAAATGACAAAAATGACAAAAATGACAAAAATGACAAAAATGACAAAAATGACAAAAATGACAAAAATGACAAAAATGACAAAAATGACAAAAATGACAAAAATGACAAAAATGACAAAAATGACAAAAATGACAAAAATGACAAAAATGATAAAAATGAAAAAAATGAAAAAAATGAAAAAAATGACAAAAATGACAAAAATGACAAAAATGACAAAAATGACAAAAATGACAAAAATGACAAAAATGACAAAAATGACAAAAATGACAAAAATGACAAAAATGACAAAAATGACAAAAATGACAAAAATGACAAAAATGACAAAAATGA
>NC_073693.1:367599015-367666015 GCF_029784155.1 Uranotaenia lowii
TCCTTCAAAATTTTCCTTATTTTTTGAAGATAATCTGATATTTTGCTATGAACATATTCACAACTAGACAAATTATATGAGCTACATATCTTGTTGAATCAGCGAAACATTATTGCCTTCCCATTATCATCAATTATCAACGACAATTTTCCATAATTGTGATGTCCCTATTTGTTTGAAGCCTCTCAATTTCTTTCCGTATCGATTCATCAGAATCGATAGCCAGAACAATTAAATACCGGTTCCTGGAACAATAAATTTAAAGCTCGGGTTTGAGTTTCCATAAAAAATTGAGCCGACAACAGATTCGATTTTATTTTATCTTTTCATTCCCTTGTGACAACGATACCGATCGGCGTGATTTGTTCATCGCATTTTATTCGAGAGAATCAAAAAATCAACCCATAGTCAGTAAACCCCATTATAATATTCTATCGGCGCTCTCAAGAATAGGAAAACAACGAACCCAAAACAAACCAAAGTCATGCGGTAAAGAAAGGAAAAAAAAGTCAAACCCGAGAAAATCCCATTAAATACTGTGTTGCTTTAGAAAAATTAATTGCTTTCGAATTAATGTCTCTATTTTGGTTTAATTGCCGAACTAAGAGGAAGAAAAAAACACTAGAAAGACGACAAAAAACAACATCAACAATCAAAGCAGGCTGGCTGATGTGAAGACCGAACAGCTTCAAGAAGTTCACTTCACCCAATGACCCATGACTCCTATTTCTATATTAAACAAGCGGGTTGCTGTGATGACGCGAGGCGAGGGATTAAAATTCTCGAGGGAAGCCAAAGAGAAATGGAAAAAGAGCTGTGACCCGTTCAAAGGAACAACACCAATTAAATATTCAATTGGACAATAAAAGCGGAAAGTGAAGAGACGTTTAGCAGAGACAAAAAAAGAATGACAATTCCCGGGAGCGAAAAAGAAAGGAATCAATTAAAATGGGCGAATGAATGCAGTTCTGGGTTCATCGTTGAGAAAAAAAAGGACCATGGGGAGATCAAAACACAAACAGAAAAGCAAAATGCGTGAATGCCTTTCATGCTTTCGAGCTTCTGGTGACACTGAGTTTTTTTTTCAGATTTTACAACAGGTTGAACTCGATTTGAAAACTTAAAAACCATTAGAACTGTTCAGTGACCCGCTACTAAAGGTTGAAATACTTGTGGGAATCGATCATTGAACACACCTACTGTTGTTTTTTTTCTGCAATTGGATCAAGGGGAACGACACTCTTGTTAAAAAAAATGCAAAATATAAAACTCAACAGCTTCATTAAACGTCCTATCTGCGGCAGCACCATTACGTTTCGATTACTTTTTATTGATCAATCAATGCGTGGAATGTGAATGGCCTGCAAAAGTGCCACTTTCCGCCTTGCTCAGTCAGCCTCAATCTGTTTTGCACCTGTTCTGGCTTAAGGATTGCCAAAGAAAGAAGAGTCAATGTAAGGAATGGAAGGAAGGAAGAAGATCTGATCCAGTGCACGAACGACTGGATAAGTGGTTTTACCGGATCGAAGGCACAGCACGACGACGGGGTTGCCAGGATCAATTAATTAAACAGCCGTAAAGCTAATTGGCGGCTTGAGGGCTTGAACACTTCGATTGCATAAAAGCCAGGAAGCCGCGATTGAGGTGCGATAAGAAGTGATTATTTTATAGCTTAGTGGTGGAAGCATCGAGCAACCATTCAAGGGCAGTTTCCGACTTGACTAATGCATAATTTCTGCAATTTCTATGTTATAAAATCAAATCTGAAATATTAGACTAGCAGCAGTTCTTACAGTTTAAACAAAACAGGTTTGACAGACAAAAAAACAATGAAAAAAAAAATAAAAATTCCAAAAACAAATTGATCAATAAGATTTAAAAAAAGATAAAACTGACAAAAATTTTAAAAAAATACAAAAATAACAAAAATAAAAAAAAAATTAAAAATTGCAAAAAAAACAAAAATGACAAAAATGACAAAAATGACAAAAATGACAAAAATGACAAAAATGACAAAAATGACAAAAATGACAAAAATGACAAAAATGACAAAAATGACAAAAATGACAAAAATGACAAAAATGACAGAAATGACAAAAATGACAAAAATGACAAAAATGACAAAAATGACAAAAATGACAAAAATGACAAAAATGACAAAAATGACAAAAATGACAAAAATGACAAAAATGACAAAAATGACAAAAATGACAAAATGACAAAAATGACAAAAATGACAAAAATGACAAAAAATGACAAAAATGACAAAAATGACAAAAATGACAAAAATGACAAAAATGACAAAAATGACAAAAATGACAAAAATGACAAAAATGACAAAAATGACAAAAATGACAAAAATGACAAAAATGACAAAAATGACAAAAATGACAAAAATGACAAAAATGACAAAAATGACAAAAATGATGACAAAAATGACAAAAATGACAAAATGACAAAAATGACAAAAATGACAAAAATGACAAAAATGACAAAAATGACAAAAATGACAAAAATGACAAAAATGACAAAAATGACAAAAATGACAAAAATGACAAAAATGACAAAAATGACCAAAAATGACAAAATGACAAAAATGACAAAAATGACAAAAATGACAAAATGACAAAAATGACAAAAATGACAAAAATGACAAAAATGACAAAAATGACAAAAATGACAAAAATGACAAAAATGACAAAAATGACAAAATGACAAAAATGACAAAAATGACAAAAATGACAAAAATGACAAAAATGACAAAAATGACAAAATGACAAAAATGACAAAAATGACAAAAATGACAAAAATGACAAAAATGACAAAAATGACAAAAATGACAAAAATGACAAAAATGACAAAAATGACAAAAATGACAAAATGACAAAAATGACAAAAATGACAAAAATGACAAAAATGACAAAAATGACAAAAATGACAAAAATGACAAAAATGACAAAAATGACAAAAATGACAAAAATGACGAAAATGACAAAAATGACAAAATGACAAAAATGACAAAAATGACAAAAATGACAAAAATGACAAAAATGACAAAAAATGACAAAAATGACAAAAATGACAAAAATGACAAAAATGACAAAAATGACAAAAATGACAAAAATGACAAAAATGACAAAAATGACAAAAATGACAAAAATGACAAAAATGACAAAAATGACAAAAATGACAAAAATGACAAAAATGACAAAAATGACAAAAATGACAAAAATGACAAAAATGACAAAAATGACAAAAATGACAAAAATGACAAAAATGACAAAAATGACAAAAATGACAAAAATGACAAAAATGACAAAAATGACAAAAATGACAAAAATGACAAAAATGACAAAAATGACAAAAATGACAAAAATGACAAAAATGACAAAAATGACAAAAATGACAAAAATGACAAAAATGACAAAATGACAAAAATGACAAAAATGACAAAAATGACAAAAATGACAAAAATGACAAAAATGACAAAAATGACAAAATGACAAAAATGACAAAAATGACAAAAATGACAAAAATGACAAAAATGACAAAAATGACAAAAATGACAAAAATGACAAAAATGACAAAAATGACAAAAATGACAAAAATGACAAAAATGACAAAAATGACAAAAATGACAAAAATGACAAAAATGACAAAAATGACGAAAAATGACAAAATGACAAAATGACAAAAATGACAAAAAATGACAAAAATGACAAAAATGACAAAAATGACAAAATGACAAAAAATGACAAAAATGACAAAAATGACAAAAATGACAAAAATGACAAAAATGACAAAAATGACAAAAATGACAAAATGACAAAAATGACAAAATGACAAAAATGACAAAAATGACAAAAAGACAAAATGACAAAAATGACAAAAATGACAAAAATGACAAAATGACAAAAATGACAAAAATGACAAAAATGACAAAAATGACAAAAATGACAAAAATGACAAAAATGACAAAAATGACAAAAATGACAAAAATGACAAAATGACAAAAATGACAAAAATGACAAAAATGACAAAAATGACAAAAATGACAAAAATGACAAAAATGACAAAAATGACAAAAATGACAAAAATGACAAAAATGACAAAAATGACAAAAATGACAAAAATGACAAAAATGACAAAAATGACAAAAATGACAAAAATGACAAAAATGACAAAAATGACAAAAATGACAAAAATGACAAAAATGACAAAAATGACAAAAATGACAAAAATGACAAAAATGACAAAAATGACAAAAATGACAAAAATGACAAAAATGACAAAAATGACAAAAATGACAAAAATGACAAAAGTGACTTAAAATGACTTAAAATGACTTAAAATGACAAAAAAGGAAAATTTGACGAAAACAGATTGAAGGGAAAACCTTTGGTTGAATCGGATGGCGTTGACGAGAAAAATCTCGCATAACACTTCCCAAAATTTTTCTCAATCTAAATTAATGATTTTTTTTTATTTAATCTGGAAAATGTTGGAATTTTTAGAGCATTTTGCGAGCTGTTCAAAAATCGGTAGCTTAATTTATCAAAAATATTCATTCATGAAACATCACAGATGCATTGTATTGGGTTTGTCTGCAATTCTTTAACATTTTCCTTAGTTTATGGGGAAATATGGCAAAATATTAAACTTTTTGTTGCGGTAAGAAGGTTGAAAAACAAATTTCATTAAAGTTAATGATTAATGAAAGATACAGTGTATAAATAAGAGTTTTACCCCTAAAAGTATGGACAAACTTGATTGAACATTCTATAAATGATTTATCTTCCAAACCTCGAATATTCCACGCCATGTGCCGAAATCACTCCGCCGAGTCCATTTATTGGGGAAAATCGATCCGGACGTGTAAAAGTCAGACACGTTCGAATTAACCATGATTCATTACACCGAGAGCCATTTTCTCTGCCACCCTGCTGCCAAATGGGAGAAAAAAAAAGATGGTTGATGAAACGAACACGAAAAACCAGAACAGCTCCCCTCTCCAGTAGTTGTTGTCCGAAGTCCGAAGGGGAAATCATCCCTGATCAGGCAGCGAGCGCGGCGGCCAAGGTCAGGTTGACTGACAGCTTGGACGGACAGGTCTTGGAATTTCCACCCCCCTGCACCAAACAGGCCATCCCCAAGTGTCGACGGTCACGAAAGGACGTTCCGGTGTGTCGGACTAAACCTTTCTTACTACTTATATGCGCTGAAATAACCACCACCAGTGTTGCTAGCTAGCTGGCTTACTACTAGGAGGTTAGGTTCTCTGCAAACTCATAAATATTTCACTTCACCAAACACACGTCAGCTCCGGTTGAGTCCATTTCCCCATTGCCGACTTAGGATTTGTCCTGACAGGAGCTCTCCTCTCGATTTACTCCCGGGGCCAACAACAGCAGAAGTAGGTAGTTGTTGTTGTGGTGTGCTTAGCTGTTTGTGTGTGTTTGTGTATGTTTGTTTATGTGACTGGTGAAATGAGGAATCGCTAGTTGGTACTGAAGAAGTGAAACCGATCCTTGCCTGGCTTGCAAGGTGCCTGGAACTTCATTCTGCAGCAGAAACACAAGGGCTCGATTTCGTTGACCCCCAGGACGAAAAAAAATAGGTAAGGTTCAAGTCTAGCTAGGTATTTTTATGTTTATTTTGTTGGTTTTTTTATTGTTGTAGGTTTTCCTCTTTCTGGTTACTACCAACACTGGATATATGTAGCTGGTTACAACCAATTTAAGTTCGGAAACACGCAAATCGCTTCATTGCAATTCAGATTTCGTGTGCCGGCTATCATTTGGGAGCAGTGAAATGTGCAAGTTTGGCGTAGCGCAGCTTTAGGAATTTTATTTTTTGTTTTTTTTTTCTCATTGGAATGTCCATGAGACCGTGAGAAAACTAAATTTTCTGATCTAGCAGTCATTGAGATTGGCGCATGAATTTGTTGGGGAATGTAAAAGGCAAAACTACTAACCTTAGCCTGCTTTGATAGGTCAGAGGAAACTACTGTAACATGGTATGAGACTTTTTTTTTATGGAAATTTCTAAGCTAATAGACTGCATTATACTCTATCGAGTCGAGTTTTCAGTTACTTAGTTAGATTTGAGTGGAAGTACGCTTGGATGCTAGGGAAGGCACCTGATACGCTTATGTGTTTAACCATAATCCGCTCTTGATCGTCAATATTTTTGTAAAGTATCACATCGCTAATCTGATAACACTGCTAGAATCGGTATTAAATAACCTTTCTGGTGAATATAAATTTATTACGGAAGTCTTTAGTTAATACACTGCAGATCTAGTGCACATTTGAATTTAAGTCTTAGAAAATCTGAAAAAATCGAAAAACAGCTACCTTGGAAAATTCGTCAAAAGTTCTGTGTTTTCTATTTTGAAAATCCAAAAAATACGAAAATATGCTAAATTATGTCAACTTTTCAATCCTTTCATCAAAATTTATCGGGTGTGATTTAAACAATTTTGACGATTCATTGACTGCAAAGTACGG
This sequence comes from Uranotaenia lowii, assembly GCF_029784155.1. Classification (NCBI taxonomy): domain Eukaryota; kingdom Metazoa; phylum Arthropoda; class Insecta; order Diptera; family Culicidae; genus Uranotaenia; species Uranotaenia lowii. Next base: position 367,605,525 of record NC_073693.1, read on the forward strand.
TTTTACACCACAATTACAATGTTGTCCTCATGATCTCAAAAAATTTCAAAAATATTTTTACTTATGTGCAACGTAAAGTTTCTAACATCAACTTTGTTGAACACTAAGTGAAATTTTAAGCATGCCGTAGCTGATCTACAGTCTTTTTACAAAGCATGCTTTCTCGGATTTTTTTTATAATTTTTTTTTGTAAACATCGATTGGGAAACAAAAGAGATATATTGGTTTTAGTCGGGAGTGTTAAATTGACATCCTAGGGTCTATAACGGATAAAAATATCAGGGACGGGCGAGGGTTCAGCTAATAGACTTCATTATACTATATTGAGTCGAGTTTTCGGTAAGTAAGTTTTGAGTGGAAGTAAGCGCCGATGTGGTCTAGTGGATAGGCTGGCGCGAGTCTGGTTTTGGTATGCCAGGCGCACTGGGTTCGATTCCAGGTATCGGCAAAAATCTTTTGGGTCCGAATTCCATAAGTGGCTGATAGGTAAGATGTGTTCCCTCATATACTAACTGACTGTTCAAGAATGTTCAATCAGTTGCCAGCTGGGCAGGTATATACACGGATGTCGGAATAGCTGTAAGTAAACTAGCCCACCTGATTGACTGGTTCTTCCATAATAAACCTACATCAACACAATACATTCATCCATAACAGTTCATACGAAGCCATGGGGTCCGGGTATGGTGTACGCGTTGCATTGGAGATTTGTCGAACTTAATAGTCTAAAGAATGCATGTGAACACATACTTAAGCAGAAACTGCGGTGAATCCGTGCACCCATAGTGGATAAAAACATACAATAAGTTTTGAGTGAAAGTATGCTCGGGTACCTGATACGCCTCTGTTTTTAAGTAGCTCTATAAGTGTGGTAAACCTCAATGTATAAAAAGAAGCAATATGGACAGACGTGGACATCTATAGTGAATATCCGGAAACTTTGAGATGTATAGTTTGATTTCAGACATATGTTTGGTATGTTTAAATTTTTTAACATCGCAAACTTACGAAATCCTCAACTACCCTTGATTTTTATACATTTTGAAGATTGTAATTATGTATGTGAAATAATGTTTAAACTTTTTTTGAACCTTTGCCGGCTTACAGTGTGGCCGTACTATTCTATATTTCATGTTTTTTTTTCTTAAATTGGATATTCACATTTCTAGTTCATTTATATGACGCTGCGACCATCAAAAACCGTCGAATATATTATAAATAATGTATATTGAGTATCCAGGCAAAATCGTTGACAAAAATAATCAAAATGAGTGATCCTAAGTGGCTTCCCTGAGGGACATCGGAGGGGACTACAAATGGCTGAGACTGGATACCCCGTAAGTTTACAAATGCTCGTCCATTTGTCAGGTACGAAAGCAGCCACCTTGTGAACCAAGATAGGAAGCCATAGCGTACAAATTTACGGATTGCGATCTCATGAGGAACCCTATCGAATGCTTTGGTGAAGTCTATATAAATGGCGTCAACTTGTTGCTTTTTTCTTACAGCACTATCGGAATAACTCATAAGATTTGAAACCGTAGATCTATTCTTCAAGAAGCCGTGTTGATATTCAGATATAATTGGTTTAGCAGCATTATAAAGTTTATCGTAGAGTAGTGTTTCAACAACTTCCGACAGGCAACAGTGTATCGAAGTGGGTTTATAATTCTCCACTCCATGAATATTTCCCGATCTATGGATTGGGATCATACCATCATTTAGAGATCGATTGAATATAATGCGCAGTGGTTGGGTGAGTGTTTCTGCGATCGCTTGTATAAAATACGGTAGAATACTGTCCGGGCCAGGTCCTTTTGTTGGATCAATAGCTTTGAGGATTGCCAAGACTTCACGGTTCGAATAGGCTGAGGAAGGTTTATGTCAAAGTCTGCCAATGCTTGTGAATCCTCGGTGATGGTAGGTGGGCTTTGTGAAGAATAAACACTGTTGAAGAATTCAGTAAACGGATCAGCAGATTCACGGCTAGTTTCAGATGACCGACCATCAAATGAGACTCGGGATGGAAAATTGCTGATGAAACGTCGAGATTTCATGTATTTCCGAAATTCTGATGGCTTGTTTTTCACTTCCTGTTCCATATTATTGCTATATTGTCTGAATACAGTATTACGTAGCTCTGAGTATTCGCTTCCATTGACGCTAGGTCAGCTTTGTTTGCAGCAGTTCTGTTTTGAAAATATCATTTACATATTGTGCGAAGGGCTAAGCTCTGTGTTCTACAACGGCTGTTTGAATATTTTTTGGTAAGGACGTTTTCCGGGAGTGTGAAGCAGATGATCGTTAAAAACGGAAACATAATCATCAGGACAGATATGTCCAATAAAGTGTAACCAATCTATAGATGCTTGTATATATATACTAGGACATTTATTTATTTATTCGATCCTAGGCTTCAGCTTTTAATCTTTACTAGATTTAACCTAATATTAAGAATACGCTAACTTAAATCTATTTTTGATTTGTTCTCTGGACATTTCTAGCTTTATCACATTAGCATGAGCGTTGTAGAGCGCCATCATTCTATAAATAGGTTCATTCCGAGCGTAGTTCTGGATACGATTTGTTAGCTGAAACGGCATTATGCTGCGCAAACAGCTACGTCCTTCGTTAGGTGAGATTTGTGACAACAAATACGGTGAAAAATATTTTCCAGTGTTTAGATCTTTAAAAAAACACACGTCAATTGATTTCCTACGATTTTCCAGTGCATCCAATCCTACCAGCATACATAAGGCTCGATATTTCGGCATTTCGTCCTGCCAACCAAGGTTCCTTAGGGCGTATCTCAGAAATCGTTTTTGGACTCGTTCTATAGGGGAGAGTGGGGATACTTGATCCCCTTTTCTTATTTTCACCATATCTTTCTAGAAAAATTTAGCAACTCGCCGTCTTTGACATTTTCTGACAGCTTGTAACTTAAAGTTTCAATGCTCCAAAAATTAGATCGATACTTGAACCCGTTGATGAACTAGAAGCATTTTCTTGGGAGTAAAAAAATTGCGATTTTTCTGAAGTTAGGGGAGACTTGATCCCCTATTGAAGAAGACTTGATCTTTTATTCAGGAAGCCCTAATCCTTGTATAAAAATCAAACAAAACCCCAAGATAGAATGTTAATGGACTATTTTGGTCATGTTTGTTCTCATTTCACAATTTATAGCAGACATAAGAAGAAAATTCTATAACTTTGTCTCAACGCTAATAACATTGCATACTTAAAGGCGCTATTTTTTATAATTAAGAGAAAATTAATTATTTTTGCTCTTTTCTTCAGACAATTGTTTGATAAATATTAGTTTTTGGATAAACATTAGTAATTTCGTAATTAGCAATCATAACGATCAATTCAGAAGAAGAATATGCCGTTTGGAAGGGGGATCAATTGTACCCAACTCTAGGGGATCAAATGTACCCATAATCAACATTTTAGAAAACTTTTTCTGAAAAAAGTTGAGAGTTTTCCATTGCTTTGAAAACATGGCATTATGAAGTTCATTTTGCGCTCGAACGATTGATACATTGGAACAAATATTTATTTCATAATTTTCCCATGTAAGGAACATTTTAAAGTTATCACAAAAGATCTTCAAGTTACATTTTGTGAAATTTTTCAAACAAAGTTCAATTACTCAAACAATTATTTTGTTAAAAAATTTTAAACTACAAACATTGTTATTTGACTCATTTTGGCACATTTTTCTAGAACATTTGATCTTTGTAAGACATTCCAGTTTCGAGATATAGCTAAGGAATCAAGTATCCCCAGGGATCAAGTATCCTCATTCTCCCCTACTGTTTTTATGTACATTGTAGTATGGCTGCCACACATTTACATAGTATTCCGTCTCACGACATAACTTGACGAACATAATTCCTAAAATTCACTCGGTTCATAGCAACCGTTCTCCAATTTCTCGGGCACCCCACGTTCGCCAGATCACGCTCCACTTGGTCTAACCACCTTGCTCGTTGCGCCCCCGCTCGTCTTGTTCCTACCGGATTCGTAGCGAACACCTGTTTTGCAGGACAGTCGTCCGGCATTCTCGCAACATGTCCCGCCCAGCGTATCCGGCCAGCCTTCACCACCTTCTGGATACTGGGTTCGCCGTAGAGTCGCGCGAGCTCGTGGTTCATCCTTCGCCTCCACACTCCGTTCTCCTGTACGCCGCCAAAGATGGTTCTTAACACTCGTCGCTCGAATACTCCGAGTGTACGCAGGTCCTCCTCGAGCAATATCCATGTCTCGTGCCCGTAGAGAACAACCGGTCTAATGAGCGTCATATACAGGTTACACTTCGTGCGAGGGCTAAGTCTTCTCGACCGCAGTTGCTTGTGGAGTCCATAGTAGGCACGACTTCCGCTGATAATTCGCCTCCGGATCTCACGGCTGGTGTCATTGTCTGCGGTCACCAGTGAGCCGAGATGGCTGCCACACAATACTGGCGTATTCGATTGCAATTCGGATAAGGCCAACATAGATCAAAACAATGGGGTAAGGGTTGTTCAGCTCGTGACAAATCCTGCTGTTTTCGAAACGATATTCGTGCAAGATGTTATTCATCTTCCGAGAAAAGGTTATCGTGCTACATTTTGAGACATTAATTTTCAATCCAAACGCGCTGCAGCACTCAAAGAACCTATACACCGCGTTTTGTATAGTCAAGCAATCCTTGAGGTTTCGAACTGGAAGGAACATTTTCAGATCATCTGCGTATATCAAAACATACACGTCACGCAACACTCCGGGGAACTCGTTCATAACAGTAATGAAAAGAAGGGGTCCCAAGTGACTCCCTTGTGGTACACCACTGTTAACCGAGAATACGCTTGATCTCGCATTCCCAAGCTTCACGAATTGTACTCTTTCTGTTAGGTATGAACCAATCCACTGCAGGCAAGTACCGGTAATTCCACACATTCCGACATAATTACACCTTCCAAACTCAAGGTCGTGAAAATTGAACTAGGTTAATCTAAAATATCAGTTACATCTGGATTGTTCATAAAAATCAAATCGAGAGCTCTACCGTTGCCGTTTTCTCGAGAGCACATCTGAGAGCGGCCAGCAGCTAGAGTGGTTTTGATAACAGCCAATTCTTGTTCGGTGGATGCATTTACGAGAAGATATCCATTGGAAGTTTTGTCTATTCCACGAAAGATTCGGGAAACCAGAGACAACTACAATATCGTTTGCAGATGGTGAATTATTTAGACCGGGGAAGCATATGGGGTAGATTCCAGTTGTAAGGGTTATGTGGTGGCAAATTGTAGTGGGGGTTATGCTGCGGATGGTGGACCTGTGTAATGGCTGTGGGGTACTCTAAGCTGTATCTGGGGTGGAGCGAGTTGAGTGGAATATTTCAAAAAATACCTGTGAAAACAAATTCACGAAATCGAATCCCAGCAGGCCATGTTTCGGTTGACAGTGATTTTTGTTTCAAATCTGACGGTATACCAAACTTGTACGACATGCACGACAAGGATCGAAAGTCTCTTCCCTTCCCTTTGGTATCAATTTAACATGTTCAACTTCCTGAAAACCCAAATATGAACACAGTATTGCCAAAACTCGTTCTTCAGGAACTGACGAAAGAATGCTAGAACGGGCATAAACAACCAGAAAGGTGATGAATCTTGTGAACCTTTCTGAAGTCTCCCGTGAGCGCACCGAAATTTCTAGGTCAGATGTGTTGGTACCAATTGCGCACAATGTACGCGTAGGAAGAAAACTTGCTGTGTTGTCAACGGTGCTGTCTATTCGACGCTTTTTATTCGTGGAAGAAGGGGTAGCTAACCTACGAATCTCAAGGTTTGGTTTCGGTGTTATGCAAAGCTTCACAGAAGTCAAACTAGTTCTCCTTTCCTGGCGAATTACCTTAAGAATGCTTGCTCACATTTCGATGAGAGCCTCATTAGACGCGTTTAAGAAGACCACCGCATTCTGGAATCGAGCTTCCTGATAATTTTCTGTCATTTCTGTCGGATTCTTCAATCGGAATTCACGCCCGTTACCGCCAAAAGTGGTTAATCGACTAACGAACATTCTTTTTTCGTTTTTCTTTTTTTAACCGTTTCTTAAAGGGTCTTTTACACACTCTGACAATTACATCCAATATACACGGAGAAAAAAGAATGGTGTTTTCAACAATAACCCACTTATATTCAATCATATATCTGATTGATTCTCGACCAACTATAATTATCAAAATTTCAACAATACATATAATAGACAATCTGATTGATTTCGTACATTCAACAATATATATAATACAATCAACTATGGTTGTATGATTAATTTTGTGCATTCAACTATAAATATAATAGATTCAACTATGATGAACGATTGATGTCATACCATCAACAGTAGATTCAACTATAATTATATGATTGATTTGATTATAAATATGAAGCTCAAGTAGTACACTGGTTAAGATGACGGATTGGCATATAATTCCTGAAAAGGGTAAGGGACTTATTTTGGACCAGGGGACCTATTTTGGACCACCTTGTCTAGCTCTCTATTAAAGCAACTAATTATAAAAAAATGTAGTGCATTTCATTAAGTGGCCGAGCTTTAACTAAATCTGTTAAAAAAAATCATGATTAGTTGCTTTATCAGAGAGCTAGACAAGATGGTCCAAAATAGATCCCCTGGTCCAAAATAAGTCCGTTGCCCTATATTCCTGAATATTAAAGACAACTAGTTGAGTGATCTTCGAATTATTTACCGCATTTTTCACACATATATTTAGCCATAATGATATCTTATGCAGCAGTTACCTTAGTGACAAAAAGATGGCGCTGGGATCGGTAAAATGATGCGATACAATATCTATTGGCACAGGATGGCACCACGGTACCCGATGATGTCTGTTGCGCTTTATTAGCGGTTCTGGGTAGGATTACAGCTGAGAATTTGTTTTTATCAGGAGCACAAATCAGCATGTACCTAAATAAACGAGAGCAGTGTTGTTGTTTATATTAAAAAGTCAAAATTTTAAAATAAACATCAAAATTTATGTTACTTTCACTATACAATGATTTAAAACTAACATTAAATTTCGTAGACGTTATTTATTTATTTTCGTAGTATTCCGTCACACGGCATAACTTTCGTAAGATTAGTTTGTAACATTTTTACAGAAAACTGTGCATAGTTAATTTGAAAAGCTGCTTGTATTCAGTTGTTTATGCAATAAAAAAGCTACCTTAGTTAAGCAGAATCGGCTTAAGTAGCACACTTCAAAGCGAACTTGCAACTGGTCCAGTGTAGTGCTGTAGTGTACTTATTCTAACTAATCAGATTCAATTGTGCAACGGTCGCCACACTGTTGGATTCCATCTGATTTATTGCTGCACCTGACGGACGGACGGACTGGAGGATGCTGAAACATTTCAATCTGGACCGACACCGGAGTATTTACACCACGAATTCTGAGGACGATGGCAACGAAAAACACGGAGACCCGTGATGCTTTGTAATTTTAATCAACCCGACTCTTTTGTGCCGGCATCGTCGTCTTTTGCTTCAGATAGAAACCTACAGAACAAGGTGCGGTGCGATGCTCTCGGCATTGCTGCAAAAACCGGCTGCACAACGAGACGTCTTCTAACGTTGCTGCTGCTGTGTTTTGTCGTCGTCGTCATCGGGATGTAGATTAATGTAAGAGATCCTCCGCACAGTTACACCTTGGCGTGGCACCTTGCGAGATTTCCGCAACGTTTCGTTTCGCTCTGCTCCCTTCCGCTGGCTGACTGAAGTGCCACTGCCAAGAGATGAACGAGAAGCAGCGTTTCTATTTTTTAATTAGAAAAGAATTCCTTTTGTCGCAGTCGTCACCGTCGTAGTCGACGCCTTTTCGACGAGCACAATGGCTGCACTCTGCTGACTTTTTTTTTTCTCCTCCCTCCCGGTTCATTTTGATAAAAACCCTAGCAGGCGTTGAGTTTCTGTCAACTTGTTCCCTTTGAAGCTTTGTAAATAAACCCTACACCAGACGATGCATTCAGAAGGCATTGTCGAGTAGGTAGGCTTTGAAGGATGTGTGTGAATGTGCTAGATTCTTACGAATAAAGAATTGAAACATCTTGTAGTGGTAGCTTATAGCTTTTTTCTGTTCATAGAAAAATTGGATGGAGAACTTTCGAATCCTTTTCACTAATGAAGTCAATTGTGTGGTTTTGAAAAAAAAATCGGAACTAACAGGCTGTTAAACTCTATTTTTTAAGGCAGTAGGAAAGTTCATTCTGTTGGGTTGAGTAGTAAAAATAATCAGTGTCAAAATTGTCAATGTTATTAAAATTTATATACACTGCAAAAATTCCACACATTAGGGGTATGTGCCTGCCTATATAGATTTTTGCAATTGGCATCCCATATAACAAATATGTGTCGCACATAGATTCAGGAAATATTTCAACCTTATGTGCGACACATAAAAATTATTCGTTTGAAAAACGCCTAAAACTAGGCAGTTATTTGTTATAAAAATTGTTGTTCTTATCAAGCTTCGAATGTTTAAAAATGAGATAAACATTTGTGTTTTTATTGCAATGATAACGTGTTTTGACTTATAAATTTTTTTAGCACACAATCTTTTAATTTAAAAATTTTCCGCTTAACTGTTGTAAACTTCCGGTGGCTCATGATCCGAGTTACCCGAGGTTTGTTAACCGAACACGTTTCATTTTAGTTCAAGGGCCACCAGCAATCTGCGCCAGCCGCCAACACCCGCTGTGGGGAGAGAGAGGTAATGAAACATACATACACTTTGTGGTCTTCGCGTTTTTTTCGAAGTTTTTGATAAAAATTAAATTTACATACCTGATGCGCCTAAATAAGCTCAATAAATTCTCCTCCATCAGTACCACGAGTCTTTTCTCAATCGCAGCCATTTTGCAAGTGTGAAATCTTTCAAAGTTTTATATTTGACACATAGCTTTTATAAACATCATGTTCATAAAAACTATGTGTCAAATATAAAACTTATTTGAATCATATAGTCGTAGATATTTATGAGCTTATGTGTGAAGGAACATATACAAAAAGTGTAGATTTTTTGCAGTGTACAATATACATACCTATTGTATGGATGAATGGTTCAGGTAATGCTATTAAGTATAAACAAAAATAACAATATTCCAAAATATACTATTTTCTCAATTTCTTATGAAAGCGAATTCAATTATGAAGTTCAACCTTTTGGACAAACTAAGCCAGAATTCAATTCATAAAATTAGACAAATGAATGAACAATCTCGAGCGTGTAAGCGAAACGCAAGAAAAACTAGGCGAAAAAAGAGAGAAAAGCAATGAGATTTGCTGAGAGCGTTGACAAGAAAAAAACGGTCATTCTGGAAGATAAATTTGAGGAATAAAGTCGTAATTTTCATGCGTTGAAAATTGTGAACGGAAGATTTTAAATTGTTAGGGCGTAATTGAAATGAGTGAATTTCTTTGAATATTGTGAAAGAATACGACACCTATTTTGGATTTAATTTCTTTCTAAAGCGACGAAAACTAAACCAATTGGGTGCTATCCGACACCTTTTTCGTACTTATCGGAAGAATGCAAGAGAGCGCAAAATTTTGCTCTCATAACTTTGAAATCGTTGCCATCGGAATAATTTTCAGTTCTCTCATTGGTCAATATGACTCAATTTCAATCTGATTTTCAGCCATCTGGATGCACTGTTGGTTATAGAGAGAACATGACAATGATTTTCTCACTTGAAGCCCGCGCGGGAGCAAAATCATTTCAAAATATACAAACATATCGGACTTTCTATCGTATCCGATTTAAACTGACTTTAGACGACATTTTATACGATCTTTTCACTATGCAGTTAGAATTGCGATTCGCAACACCATTGTAAACGACCTCAGTTAGTTATCATTTCTGATACGATTTCATGTTTGCTGGGACAATAAATCTATTATAAAATAAGTTTTCATAATTCCAACTCCGAAATTTTGTAATAAACCCCAAACAAATATTTTTATTGGGTAAATTTATATCCTCAATTTTTAATTAAGTGTCTCAATTCGTCTTAACATCTGGATTTTCAATTATCAAAATTGGATTAAACTTCTGTTTAATTTTCTCAATCTTCTTCCAATCCCTATAAGACCACTTCGAAACCATTGATCTCATTTGAATTAATCGAATCAGTTTTCCATCTTCTTCCTCGACATTTAAAAAAAAATGAAAAAAAGGTTGTCAAATGCCTTCAAGCTTTTCACCACGCGGATTTGAAGGTAAAGTAAGCCGTGAAAATCGACAGCTCATGGTTTGCTTTGTTTTCCGAGATAAACCACGTCAAATTTTCCCACCAACCACTTTTAGAAGGTAACCGGCGTGGTTTGTAAAAACCTGCTAGAAAGGTAGGTTTTAAGCTGGATCAAATCCCTTCCTAGAGATTATTTTGCCAACAACCCACGAATTTGAGACGTTCTTTCCCGTGAGTCTGTTTATATTGAGGGAAACATTTTCTTCGTTTCGCTTGAGCCAACAACCGATTAAAGACGGAGGTTCTCTGATATAACCTACTCTCTCGTGGAGCGACGTGATGCGGCGCAGCGTCTCGGAAATATCCCGATAATCCTTTTCCCATCCCACGCTGCTCTTTTGGCTGGTAAACGGTGGATAATGTGCAACACGAGACCCCATAGTGGTCATATCACCTCTTATTCACAACTCCTATCTCTACCTCCCCGTGGTGCCGGCTGGGGTGCGAGTAACCTAAGCGGAGATCGGGTACCCAACCCCGGTGGATGCTTTGGTCGCATGCAGACTGAGAAGGTGGCCGCACGCGTCTGTTCCCCATGTCAGGGGCGGCGTGCAACAACAACCGAGCGTCTGTTCTCCAGGTCAGGGGCGGCTCAAACAGCGTCTGTCTTGCAGCAAGCGGCTGAATTTATGAAATGCGGCTCCCGCCAGCTAAGTCCAAGATGGCAGCCCCATCGCGGGATAGGGACTTTAGGCTAACAACCTACTGCTCCTGATATCTTGTATTGTTACAGAAACTGAGAGAAGAAATAACCGATTTGGAACTTTGGCAACGACTTTTAGCATGAAAACACGGACTAGAATTGGAACTTGGAATGTTTTGACCCTTGCCCAGCCAGGAAAGCTGGCTCAACTTGCTAGAGAAGCTAGCCGCCTCAAGCTAGAGATATTGGGACTGAGCGAAGTCCGTTGGCCTAACACTGGAGAACACAAGACACAGTCCGGGCAAGTACTGCTTTACTCTGGCATACGAGGAGAACATGCTACTCGGGAACGAGGAGTTGGTTTCCTGTTAAGCCCGCAGGCCCATGCGGCCCTCATAAGATGGGAACCGATAAACGAAAGAATAATCGTAGCCAGATTCAGAACACGGGTTAGAAACCTTACAATGGTCCAGTGTTATGCGCCAACTGACGTTGCCGATTTGCAGGAAAAAGAGCAGTTTTACAGTCAATTGAACAGCGTGGTTGAGAGAATTCCGAAGGGTGACATTCAAATCCACTTAGGCGACTTCAACGCAAAGATTGGCTCCGATAATCAGGACCTTGAGCGCATCATGGGGCGCCATGGCCTAGGACAGATGAGCGAAAACGGAGAGCTGTTTGTAGAATTTTGTGGCAACAACAACATGGTGATCGGTGGATCGCTCTTCCCCCATCGACCAGCACATAAGGTCACTTGGGTATCCCGAGATGGCCGAACAGAAAATCAAATTGACCACATCTGCATCAGCCGAAAATGGAGAAGGAGCCTTCTTGATGTCCGCAACAAGCGAAGCGCAGACATTGCATCTGACCATCACCTCGTCCTTGGCGAGATACGACTGAGAGTTGCGCGTGTCCAACGGCGCGAGGAGAAGGTCGGGTGTCGATACGACGTCCGCCGGTTGGAGAATCCAGAAGTGAAAAGGGCATACGTTGAACAGCTAGAATCCCGAGCCTCGGAGCTGCCGACAGACGGAACAGTCGAAGAACAGTGGTGTGGAATCAAGAATGCCTTTATCACGACGAGCCATGGTACTCTCGGTAAAGTTTGTGGAAGACGAAGTGAATGGATGTCGGATGAAACCTGGAGGATGATCGATGATCGGAGAAAGGCGAAAGTCGGAATTGAGCAGGCATGCACCGGGTCAGCCAAAGCAGCCGCCCGCTTACGATATGCGGAGCTGGAAAAGGCAGTTAAACGAGCTTGTAGACGAGACAAGAGAGCCTGGACAAACTCCCTAGCCGAAGAGGGAGAAAGAGCCGCCGCCATTGGAGATATCCGATTATTATATGATATTTCTCGCCGCCTTAGTGGTGCAAGGACTAATGCAGGAATGCCGCTGAAAAACCGAGCAGGTCAGCTGCTGACAGATCGAACAGATCAGCTCAAGCGTTGGACTGAGCATTTTGATCAACTTTTCCGAGTTACAAATAGCAATGGCCAACAGAACCCGCAGCTCGAGGCGCCCACAGTAAGTCGCATTAATGGCGTCAACTCGGAAGCGCCCTCGCTGGCTGAAATAGAAGCGGCAATCAAGAACATGAAATCCAACAAAGCGCCTGGAATCGATTGCATTCCTGCTGAAATGCTCAAAGCCGACCCTGCCTTGTCAGCACAAATGTTGCACCGTCTTTTCGCTGACATTTGGGATACTGCAACATTCCCGGCCGACTGGATGCAGGGTATCCTCGTAAAGGTCCCAAAGAAAGGAGACCTAACAGAGTGCGGTAACTGGCGTGGCATAACTTTGATCTGTACAACCCTCAAAGTACTCTGCAAAGTGATCCTGAACAGGATCCAGGAGAAAATCGACGCTACACTCCGACGGCAACAAGCTGGATTCCGATCCGGACGATCATGTGTGGACCACATCACAACGCTGCGAATAATACTGGAACAAATCAACGAATTCCAGGACTCTCTTCTGCTGGTGTTCGTTGATTTCGAAAAAGCATTTGACCGACTGAACCACGAAAACATCTGGGCTGCTCTTAGACGAAGAGGGGTCCCAGAGAAACTAGTCCATCTCATCGAAGCACAGTACGAAGCATTTTCGTGCAAGGTCTTGCACGACGGTGTCTTGTCCGAACCAATCCCGGTAACTGCTGGAGTGAGACAAGGATGTATTTTATCACCGCTACTTTTTCTCATCGTAATGGATGAGATCTTGACTGGATCGATTGACTGTAGACCAAACCGAGGATTGCCGTGGAATCCTTCAACCATGGAGCAACTGAACGACCTTGACCTGGCAGACGATATTGTTTTGCTCGCCCAAACACAACAAGACATGCAGAGCAAACTCGATGACCTCACCGAAAGCTCCAAGGCAGCAGGTCTCAAAATCAATGTCGGAAAGACCAAGTCGATGGAAATCAATACAGGAAATCGTTCCAATTTCGTGGTAGCTGGACAACAGGTTGAGACAGTGGAGTGCTTCCAGTATCTTGGTAGCCAGATTACGCCTGATGGTGGTACCAAGAAGGACATCGAAACCCGGATCAGAAAAGCCCGATTTGCGTTTGCGAGTCTCCGAAACATCTGGCGGTCACGCCAGATCTCTCTACGAACTAAGATCCGAATCTTCAACTCAAACGTCAAATCCGTATTGCTGTACGGGTGTGAAACTTGGTGCACATATGCGGTGACGACGCGAAAACTGCAAGTTTTTGTGAATCGCTGCCTGCGGAACATCATCCGCGCTTGGTGGCCTGGCAACTGGATCTCAAACGTTGAACTTCATCGCCGGTGTCATCAAAAGGCGCTAAAAATCGAGATTCGAGAACGTAAGTGGAGATGGATTGGGCACACGCTGCGAAGAGATGAAAACGAGATTTGCAGAGAGGCGCTTGACTGGAATCCAGATGGGCATCGAAGAAGAGGCAGGCCCAAAAGCTCGTGGCGGCGAAGTCTAGCCGCTGAAATCCGCACAGTTGACGAGAACCTTGGCTGGCAGCAAGTGAAGACGCTGGCTCCGGATCGCCAGCAGTGGAGATCTTTTATCTCAGCCCTATGCGCCGGTCAATCGGCGCTGGACCCTTAGGTAGGTAGGTAGGCTGCTTTTTTCCCCGCTGTCGATCAACTCGGATCGGAACTGTGTCATGTTTGTTGGCTGTTCTTTTTCCGAGACCCGGTTATTTATGTATCTGCCTCTTGTCGGCTCTTTTCTTCTTTCTCCTGTCTCTGTTCTAGGCCTTCCCTCGGTTTAAGATTATCGAGTTCTTGGTACTTTTAAATTTGGTTATTTCGAATTGAAGTTAGAACGCAATCTAGTAGGCGAGGAGGCGTCGAGAGTCTAAAGCTTAGTTCTTTTAGAAATGGGACAGTTACGAATGCGTGTATCTCAAAAACCTTTCGTTTGATTTAAATACTTTCTATGAAGGAAATGAAGGTAATCTTGTCATAATTCATGAAAAAATTTGAAAAAAATTATTTATCGTTTTTTGTAAGAAAAAATTCTACTTTATTCTTGGTACCTCCCTTCGTCCAGCGCACACTTTTTTCAGTCATGATAATGATCAGTTTTTCAAACTAATACTTCGTCTAATCTGTATTTTAGGTGGCTACATCCCCCTCCTTCAATTTCTGATACTTTTTGGACCAATACTTCTCTTTTAAAAGGCCACTGAGGCAACTTTAGTGGATACAGCTGTTTCGAAATTAACAAATTTGATTATTTTTGAGCCACGTTTTGAGCGTTTTTAATGGAATTTCTGCTGGCAAAATATGGCAATAACAAAGTAAAACCATGAGGATATTGAACTTAAAGTATAATCGGTTAGTACAGATCGTAGGTTGCGAAGGGTACATAAAAGATTAATCTTTTAAGGCTTTTGAAAAGAGTGAAAATCATAGTTTTCGTTTTGAAAATTGTTGTTTTTTTCCACAGGAGCAGAAATTTGGCAAATCATAATATTTTATACAAAATAACCAGCAAATACATACTTAAATATACTCGGGACCTTGCCACGAGCAGACGTGGTATAGGATTCAAACGCTGGAATTTGTTTAAAATAGGATATTTCATAAGTTTTGTCGTTCATCAGAAATCATCTGTCCCATAGCCTCGGAACCAGATATACAGCTTACGAGCTATGGATCTAGCAAAAATATTTTGTTTGAGGTTAGGTTTGAATGACTCATTAAGAGGCAACACTTTCAGCTTATCGAAGGAATTTTTTTTTGGAAATTTCAGCGATCTACCCTTAGTTTTTCGCTTATTGAAAATTAAAAATGCTGGTATGAGACTTGACTTCTCTGATGACCCTTAGCCGAAGTTGCCGATCATATGCTTCACTCCAATGGTTGATTTGAACTTTGTGGACATTTTTGACAGTATTTCCATACTTTTCCACCACTCACATACAGTTGTTCTTTGAATAATCAACGGTTTTTTCAGCTATCAATTTGATAATGATGGATTTTGAATGAAACTGTGCAAAATTATTTTTTCCTTTTTCTCTTGCATCGTAAATATCTCAAAAACGCGTAAATTTTAAATTTTGAAAAAAATTGGTCGGATAGTAGTTTTTACAGGCAACAAAATGCTGTCAAAATTTTGAATGTCCGATTACTAGTAAACGAGTTATTAGCAAAAGAAAGTGTCCCATTTCTAAAAGAACTAAGCTTTAGGTTAGACGGAAAGAAAGAAAGAAAGTCGGAACAAAGCCTACTTATAGAATAACCGTGCGTGTGAAATTCAATTTATTAGAGGAAAACCATTTATGTCGTGACTTTTTGCTCCTGCTGGGAGTTTTTCCGTTTCGTTTTCCCCATTTCGGAGAGGTTAGGACTTTCGTTTGATGGCGTCTCGATTCCGAAAGATAAATTCCCATGCGCGACAAATTGATTGGAATTGAGAAACTACCCGGCCTGTGGACGGCGAGAAAACCGAATAAACGCGGGCGTCGTAGATTCGATTAGACCGTTTCTTGGGATTTTGGAAGTCCGTCGATTTTCCTAACCATTTAATTTTTATGGCACATATTTTACTGGCGGTGGTTTTATGTTGCGGGTCGTTTCAATCTGCATAAACTTGTCGTGTCTAGTGAAAATTTAAAGCACCTAAACTACATATCTCGGTTCGGCATTGTTGCTGTAAGCATTAAACATTTATTCGATTCAATCACACCATTTGAAGTCAACAATAAAAGTGCAACAATGACACAGTACAGAACAGGGTAAAGGTATAAATATTTAAGCTAAGCTACCTTTAGTTAAGTTTGAACAAAGTTGTCAAACAACAGTTATTGAAATGTATTGAAAGACGCTCGGTTATTCTATTGCTTCATTTTCCCTACGCCTACTGTTTATTTCATCTGAATCCACCTCCATTTACCCTATATACACATAGCTAGCAAACGGGATTCACCACACCGGTGATAAAAGCTCATGAATTTGTAAAACCTCGCTCGACTTCCGTCCTATCAGTGAGTGTGGCACTCGGAATCCTACCGAAGCATGCCCGTTAAACATGTCAAGTAACTTCATACATATGCAATGAATCCGAAGAAGTCAGTGTGGGTGTGTTTGTGTGCTGCAATCGTACAAAGCGCGATATTTCCACCGTTTCCAATTGTGTGCAACCATTTCCGGCATCATGTACTGCTTCTACCCGCTAAATCCCCGGAAAGCTAAAGCCCCAAAGTGTCAGCCGTTGTTCCACAGTTCCAATATGCTCAATATTCAATGATAGAATTCGAAAAAAGAGAAAAATCCACCACACCTAACCAGTAGCAAGCTAGATCCACATCCGGCCGACTGTACACTGGTGGGGCTCCTCAAAGCCAAACCCAGAGACATTTCCGGTGGGACTTTCAACAATACACCTCCACAGTCCGCCTACTACCTTGACAGAACCAAAAGAAAAACCCTCAACTGTAATCCACTACTGGTTCTTTCGATTTTTTGTTTCCGACTGTACCAAGTAGGCGAATATGTTCAAAGCCGGAACTCGATGGTTGCTTCGATTCCGATTGCTTCGACGACAGCTTCCAAGAAGAATTTTAAACCTTTTCCCAGGCGGAGAGAAGACGTTTTTTTTCTCGTTCAATCCCTTGTCGATTGTAATCCACTCGTGAAAAAGAAAAGGAAGAATTAAAAAATCGAACACGGATGAGATGTTTTTTCGTAAGAGGGGATGTAATTCCATCTATAAGTGGAGCTATGACAATGACAGTTCTCCACGCCGGATCATTCGATTTCCACTGTACATGGATTTTCGTAACCAGAAAGTGTCGTCGTCATTCTTTCATACCAGAAAATTAGGCTGCTCGGGAAGCTGACAAAGGAAAATTCCCTGACAAGCCGATGGCCAATCATTGCAGCTTCTATTGAACTATTCTGATTCATAAGAATTCTTCTGGATTATCCTTCGAGTCTATAGCTTTCTTTTATGAAGAAAATCAATTGCAATGATAAAAAAATGAAGTAAAGTACTTCAATTTTGAAAATTTTGGCAACTTTGACAATTTTGACAATTTGGACAATTTTGACAATTTTGACAATTTTGACAATTTTGACAATTTTGACAATTTTGACAATTTTGACAATTTTGACAATTTTGACAATTTTGACAATTTTGACAATTTTGACAATTTTGACAATTTTGACAATTTTGACAATTTTGACAATTTTGACAATTTTGACAATTTTGACAATTTTGACAATTTTGACAATTTTGACAATTTTGACAATTTTGACAATTTTGACAATTTTGACAATTTTGACAATTTTGACAATTTTGACAATTTTGACAATTTTGACAATTTTGACAATTTTGACAATTTTGACAATTTTGACAATTTTGACAATTTTGACAATTTTGACAATTTTGACAATTTTGACAATTTTGACAATTTTGACAATTTTGACAATTTTGACAATTTTGACAATTTTGACAATTTTGACAATTTTGACAATTTTGACAATTTTGACAATTTTGACAATTTTGACAATTTTGACAATTTTGACAATTTTGACAATTTTGACAATTTTGACAATTTTGACAATTTTGACAATTTTGACAATTTTGACAATTTTGACAATTTTGACAATTTTGAAAATTTTGAAAATTTTGAAAATTTTGACAATTTTGACAATTTTGATAATTTTGACAATTTTGACAATTTTGACAATTTTGACAATTTTGACAATTTTGACAATTTTGACAATTTTGACAATTTTGACAATTTTGACAATTTTGACAATTTTGACAATTTTGACAATTTTGACAATTTTGACAATTTTGACAATTTTGACAATTTTGACAATTTTGACAATTTTGACAATTTTGACAATTTTGACAATTTTGACAATTTTGACAATTTTGACAATTTTGACAATTTTGACAATTTTGACAATTTTGACAATTTTGATAATTTTGACAATTTTGACAATTTTGACAATTTTGACAATTTTGACAATTTTGACAATTTTGACAATTTTGACAATTTTGACAATTTTGACAATTTTGACAATTTTGACAATTTTGACAATTTTGACAATTTTGACAATTTTGACAATTTTGACAATTTTGACAATTTTGACAATTTTGACAATTTTGACAATTTTGACAATTTTGACAATTTTGACAATTTTGACAATTTTGACAATTTTGACAATTTTGACAATTTTGACAATTTTGACAATTTTGACAATTTTGACAATTTTGACAATTTTGACAATTTTGACAATTTTGACAATTTTGACAATTTTGACAATTTTGACAATTTTGACAATTTTGACAATTTTGACAATTTTGACAATTTTGACAATTTTGACAATTTTGACAATTTTGACAATTTTGACAATTTTGACAATTTTGACAATTTTGACAATTTTGACAATTTTGACAATTTTGACAATTTTGACAATTTTGACAATTTTGACAATTTTGACAATTTTGACAATTTTGACAATTTTGACAATTTTGACAATTTTGACAATTTTGACAATTTTGACAATTTTGACAATTTTGACAATTTTGACAATTTTGACAATTTTGACAATTTTGACAATTTTGACAATTTTGACAATTTTGACAATTTTGACAATTTTGACAATTTTGACAATTTTGACAATTTTGACAATTTTGACAATTTTGACAATTTTGACAATTTTGACAATTTTGACAATTTTGACAATTTTGACAATTTTGACAATTTTGACAATTTTGACAATTTTGACAATTTTGACAATTTTGACAATTTTGACAATTTTGACAATTTTGACAATTTTGACAATTTTGACAATTTTGACAATTTTGACAATTTTGACAATTTTGACAATTTTGACAGTTTTGACAATTTTGACAATTTTGACAATTTTGAAAATTTTGACAATTTTGACAATTTTGACAATTTTGACAATTTTGACAATTTTGACAATTTTGACAATTTTGACAATTTTGACCATTTTGACAATTTTGACAATTTTGACAATTTTGACAATTTTGACAATTTTGACAATTTTGACAATTTTGACAATTTTGACAATTCTGACATTTTTTACAACTTTGACAATTTTGACAATTATGACAATTTTGATAATTTTGACAATTTTGACAATTTTGACAATTTTGACAATTTTGACAATTTTGACAAATATCGTCAATTTTGAAAATTTTCGGAAATTTTGATAGTTTCGAGAATTTATGTAGGTTGAGTTGATGTTGAAAATATGACTTGAATTTATGTGGTTTATTTTCGCTGATTCATTAACAAAATTCAAATGAGATGTTCCTACTCAAACTATAATATTTCAAATGTCATCATATTCATCATTTGCATAATATTATGTCTTCTCTTCCATCAACACATGCACGATTTCCATCAGCACAGTGCTCGGAAACGTGAAACACCTGTTTAATTTGGCAAACCATCAACCTTGGTGCCTCTCCTCCCAACTAATTACCACTGAGTCGGGGAACTGGAAATGGATTATAAAGTTACCCAAAATTTTCCCTTTGAACTTTGGGCTGTCAACCGTCGTGTTTGTATTCAGCCGAAAATTCGTTCCCCATAATGGATAGGTAGCAATCAAAGTAGGCTTCCATTTGCCTTAAATGTGCTCAGAAAACCAAAAGCAGCCTACTGCCAGGCTGCCAGTTCAGTTTGCGCCTAGTCACACACATAAGAAATTCATAATCAAACATAGCGAAATTTTCAAGGTTTCGGTTACAACTTGAAAGGATCTGCAGGATTGTGTCATTCAGCCTTCAGCCTTCCTGCCTTTCTTTCCTACTGGAGCTGTTCCGAAGCCTAAAACTTTTCGTGGCAACCCCTCCCCATCCCTGTTACTCATCGCTCCTAAATCGAGCGAGCGCCATTTATCGATCAGCGCCACCCCGTGTAAGTAGCAGAAGAAGTTAGGCCCAATTTCGTACGGCCGTGTGTCAAAATGGAAATATTGGTATTAACATGTCAAAAGCACATCCTAGGGCGCAAATTGATCGTGAAGGCGAAATGGGGAAGGTTCCTTCAGTAGTTCGGTTTCGTTTCCTTTGATTCTATTGTAGCTTTCCTAGTTGTGTTCCTTCTTCGAGTTCGGTGCGTGTCTTAACCCTTCGTCTTTGTCCTGTGTGGTACGTGCCTAAAGAAATCGGCCTCATTTGGCACGGTTGTTTGAAGAACGGAACAAGTAGGAACTGGAATGGATTTTTCCTCCGTTGCCGTTGTAGTAAGTTTATTGAATAATCTTTAGGCTACGCAATATTACGGTCAAAGGCCTACTGGGATTTTTGCCGGTGCTTCCAGTTTTGTGGCACACAACTCTCGTGCAATTAGACCCGGCATCAATGTGTTAGTTAGAGGAGCTGTCTGCCGGAAATGTGAACGTCTGGGGGATTGATTTTTCTCTTTCTTCATTTTCTAAATTAAAGAGTTTTTCAGTAGCATTACATTGTAGTTTTAATTTTGAGATCAAAATTTTTCAAGCATGACAAGAAAATAACCGTTAGTTTATGATATATTTTGATTGCCGCTTTGAATATCGTAATGCCTTTTGATACCAACTAATAATATTTTTTTCTCTCTATTTATTCACAGGTGAGCATCTTTAATTCTTCAAATATTTCTCTTCATAATAATTAAACTGGATGGGTATAGGTTATTCCAGCCGGAACAAGCTAAGTCAATATATTATTTCCTTAATTTTTTGTATCAGCCTACGTTAGTTTTCAAATATCATCAACAATGATGGAAAATATCAATCAATCGTTGTCAATCTAGGAATGACATAAAGGACATACTTTTTCAGTGTATTTCATTAACTTTAAGTAGCAACTAAAACCTAGCAATAATGCTACTGTGAACGGTAAATAGAAAACATCAAGAAATGAATTTAAAAAAAATAAAACTTATAATCAAATCACCAGAAACCGAGTTGATAGGACAGCTTGGTGAGAATGGCAATTCAAGCAGGTTTTATGAGAACAGCTTGAAATACTTTTAAAAACCACCGATGAGCGAGTTGAGAGGATGGTTCTGATATTAAGCTCTTCGAGAGTAAAGCTTGAAATGAATGTATGGAAAAATCACCTATTAGCGAGTTGAGAGGACAACTTCAAATAAATAAATGGAAAAAACTCCTTTTTGAGTTGAGAGGACAGCTTGGTGATCAAGCGGGCTGAGGGACAACTTGAAATAAATGTTAATAAAAAAAAACTGGCACTGGTGGCACTGCTGATGCGGGTCGCAGAGAGAACGAGACGATAATTTTCTCACTTGAAGGTCGCGCGGGACATGTGTGAATCTGGTCACTCTATTGATCGAGGAAATGTCTCGCTGATCCGGTCTTTGAATAGTAATTCGCTTAAATTGGATGTTTCAGCAACATGATCTTGATCATGAAATCTTCAATGGAAAATCAGTTCATCTCTTAAACGGAGACACCGGACCAGGGCACACTTGGTTGTTCAAATTCTTAGGTAAAAAGAAATACAATAATTTACCTGACAATGCCCAAAAACGGGTAGAAAATAATTTAGCACTACCAGAAAACACCCAGAATAGAGGAGTAGACCCAAAAAACAGAAAACGGCACAACTGCGGAGCATTCGGAGGTTTTTGCTAGCTAGTAGTAGCTTACCTAACCCGGACAATATAAGGGAGGGAAACGATAACATTCATCAATCGAAAACGTTCACTGAAGAAGGTAGTAAGTTGCTATCGAAATACTGGTATATGAACTTTTCATTTACCGTGGTTGAATTAAAAGGAATCTTTCGATTGCTTGATTCAGTTGAATCATTCAACCAAGTAGGCTCATAACACAACAGATGTGAACGTACTTAGTGCTCGAAGAGGAGCCTGGCTGTCAGAGAACATGCAGATAGGGTAGTAGCACTAGTTATTGAACAAGTACCAAATATTGAACACTAGTCAAACATAAACCAATTAAAAAAATTATATACGGTAGAAAAATCAAACAAAAATCGTAGTGTCACTATTGAAGCATTTTCTACCTAGGTTCGAATTTTTAGCAAGAATTTTGGATTCTAAAAGCCACAATCTGCGAAATTTTAATATTTGTTCAAATTTTGACATGATTTTTTGACTGGATGAAGAAAACAGCCCTTTTTTGGTTGGGTGAAAATTTGGATAAAAATCAAATAAAACTCGTATGTAATATCAGGAGATCAAGACATGCATCATGCAGGAGATCAAGACGGTGGGGGAAGGTACATCGCCGGCGTAGCCAACGACGAAGAGGAGCCACTCCCAACGACGAGTGAAGTTAAGGAAGCCATTCGCCAGCTGAATAGAAACAAGTCGGCTGGGAAGGATGGCATCGCAGCTGAACTCATCAAAATGGGCCCGGACAGGTTGGCCGATTGCCTACACCGGTTGATAATCCGGATCTGGGACATAGAACAGGAGGAGTGGAATGAGGGGGTAATATGCCCCATCTACAAGAAGGGCGACAAATTGGACTGTGAGAACTACCGAGCGATCACTGTCCTCAATGCCGCCTACAAAGTGTTGTCCCGAATCCTACTCCGCCGCCTAACGCCACAAGCAAACAGATTCGTGGGAAGTCATCAGGCCGGCTTCATGGAGGGACGGTCTACGACGGACCAGATATTCACATTACGGCAAATCCTCCAAAAATGCCGTGAACACCAAGTCCCTACGCATCATCTATTCATCGACTTCAAAGCCGCATACGACACGATCGACCGTAACGAGCTATGGAAAATCATGGACGAGAACGGCTTTTCCGGGAAGCTAATCAGACTGATCAAGGCGACGATGGATGGAACTCAGTGCTGTGTGCGGATTTCGGGTGAATTGTCGAGTTCATTCGAATCGCGCAGGGGGCTTCGACAAGGTGATGGTCTATCCTGCATGATGTTCAACGTGGCGCTAGAAGGTGTTATTCGACGAGCGGTGGGCGAAATGCGGGGCACGATTTTCAACAGATCCAGTCAACTTATCTGCTTTGCCGATGACATTGATATAGTCGGCAGATCATCTGCGGCGGTGGAGGAGATCTACCGCAAACTGAAACGCGAAGCAGGAAGGATTGGGTTGATGATTAATACGTCCAAGACGAAGTACATGCTGGCCTGCGGATCCGAGACCGACCGAACCCGCTTGTCCAGTAATAACAAGGTCACGATCGACGGCGACGAGCTGGAGATAGTCGAAGACTTTGTCTATCTCGGCTCACTGGTGACCGCAGACAATGACACCAGCCTTGAGATCCGGAGGCGAATTATCAGCGGAAGTCGTGCCTACTATGGACTCCACAAGCAACTGCGGTCGAGAAGACTTAGCCCTCGCACGAAGTGTAACCTGTATATGACGCTTATTAGACCGGTTGTTCTCTACGGGCACGAGACATGGATATTGCTCGAGGAGGACCTGCGTACACTCGGGGTATTCGAGCGACGAGTGTTAAGAACCATCTTTGGCGGCATACAGGAGAACGGAGTGTGGAGGCGAAGGATGAACCACGAGCTCGCGCGACTCTACGGCGAACCCAGTATCCAGAAGGTGGTGAAAGCTGGCCGGATACGCTGGGCGGGACATGTTGCGAGAATGCCGGACGACTGTCCTGCAAAACAGGTGTTCGCTACGAATCCGGTAGGAACAAGACGAGCGGGGGCGCAACGAGCGAGGTGGTTAGACCAAGTGGAGCGTGATCTGGCGAACGTGGGGTGCCCGAGAAATTGGAGAACGGTTGCCATGGACCGAGTGAATTTTAGGAATTATGTTCGTCAAGTTATGTCGTGAGACGGAATACTATGTAAATAAAATAATCGTATGTAATATCCTGACTTTTTTCCAACAAGTCTTCTTTAATGATTTCTGGAAGAGTGGCAGCCTTTATTATCTGTATTTTCTTAAAATTTTACAAATAAAAGTGTTCAATCATTGGATCACCGAAAACGCCAATGTTTCAATTATTGAACGTTCAATGTTGCCATACATTTTTCGAAAAGAAATGCATGTACCAATTATTGAACAAACATCGGTTGGGTGCTTGGAAATGTAAACAAACGGTTTCTTGGTTGCTAGCTCAACTCAAATTGCCCCTGCAAGGTAATCTATTGAATGAAATACCCCTAAATGTATACAATGATTTCCAATGTTTACGTGTTCAATAATTGAAACACTGGCTGTTCAACTTTTGAATCATCGTGTTCAATGACTGGGACCAAAACAATTTTTAGTAAAAAGGCTTAAATTATGGTTTTAAAACATATTTCCGCTAAAAAATCATATCGATTTGAAGCTATGGAGCAAGCTTAAGCTACACTATCAAAATTTCATCTTAGAAACCTTTTGTTATTTTTTGTGAGTCACAAATTCGCTGAATCCCAAAGATGGTGTTCAATATATAGTGTTCTTACCCTACTTGTGTTCCTGTATCTCCTTTTCAAACAGGTTAGAGTGCATTCTAGAATTGCTTGAATTTTAGCTTGGAATACTGTTTGCCAGTTTACCATAGGAAATGAGATCCTGAGTCTAGGTCATAACACCCCTGCCCTAGTTCTATTATTCATTTTTGACCCATCAGTGAAGAATATGAACGATCTGGGAGGAACCGCAGGTCCACCTGACACGTCCCTATCATTGATGGTTACATTGTATGGTATGTCTAGGTTGAAAATGGGCTCCATCCAGTCATCATTTTTCACAATAAGTGAGTTTAATTTAAATTTCATTAGAATTTTGAGGTGTCCTGTAAGATCTTCCTCATAGAGAGTTTTGTGTTTGGAGAGTCTCAAGGCACTACGTTCTGCCTCTAACTCAATGAATTGATGTAGAGGCAGAATATTTAGAAGTGCATTTAGAGCCTCATTCGGTGTGTTTCGCTTGGCGCCAGTTATAGCTAGATTTGCTAGTCTTTGGAGCTTCGCTAGTTTTTTCTGGGCCGTAACTTGCATAGTTTTGGTCCACCATACTAAGGAGGCATAAGCGATTTTGGGTCTTACAATAGCTGTAAATATCCAGTAGATAATTTTCGACTTTAGTTCCCATTTTTTCTCTACGGCAGACCCATAGGGCTGTTGTAGCCTTAGCGATTACATGCTCTATCTTGGTATGGCTTTGATTGTAAGTCCTCCCAAGCTTGCATAAATGGTTCTGTTTATTATCATGGCACTAGTTCAGTTAACAATTGCCGAATGACACCCTCGTCTTTTTATAGCTGTTTGGATTGAAGTGTGAGATGCGTTGTCGAATGCTCTAGAAAAGAAGCGAGTGCTATTTCTTTTGCCCCTAGGGCATGGGTGGCCAAACCATGGCCTGCGGGCCACATGTTGCCCGCGGTTATCTTTTTGTGGCCTGCGAAGCTTTTTCCAGATTGACCACATTTCAATCTTAGTTCGATTTAAGAGTTGAGGATTTTTATGATTCTATACCATGTTAAGATCAAGTTTATCAAAATCTGTTTCGAAACAAAAATTGAAGAAAAACCAGTATGATGAACAATACTTTCGAATAACAGATGTGTATTGCGATGGATTTCCCTTATTAAATTATTTCATACCATTATTCTTAAAGCCATGAGAGCTCCTAAACTAGGTCATGGCACTAGTTTGAATTTCGGCTGGTTCTTAAAGGCTTCGTGAAAAGAATAATATAATATTAAAAAATGTTGAAACTTACGGTTTCCTCCGGAACAGCAGCAAGCAGCAAACTTCTGCTGCTACGGGCAGAACCAAAACGTTGTTTGTTTTGGTTCCTATTGCTATGTTCAATTCGCAATCGAGAACAATAGATCAATGATGGCTGATGACAGGTGATGATGATAAATGCGGTACAAATGTTTACATCACCATACGGTCAAGCGAGACTACTCAAATTGGGTTCGTGGTAACACAACAGTGTTGCCAGATATTCTGAGTGGTTAGCTCGGAATATCACTCGAAAATGAGAAAACTAGTGAGTGAGGATATCACTTCAGTGAATAATGTAAATAGCTATCACTTATTTATGTTATAAGTAGTTATTTAAGGACTTGATGAACAAAACGAATAAAGATTAACTATATTCCACCACTGAAACCTGCGTTTTCAACAAAAAAAATCTTCTGTTCATCTGTTTTCAACAGGCGGGCCAAATTTTGGAGATGAAATAGGCTGACGGGCCTAACAAATTGTTCTAGATTATTCAAAGAAAAAAATAATAATAGATTTTTGAAATCGCTATAAAAAATCATTTGCAGAGGTCAAATCAAGTATAGATTCATCTTAAAAAATATTTTTGTTACTTGCACATTTTTACAAATTTTGCTCCATTTTAAGAATAGTAGAAATATTACGCAATAGACAATGAATTATCCCTACCAACTCTTGTGTTTATATTAGACTGAGTCGATTTGGGGTCAATTTTGAATTTCTTCAACCCTGGTGTCTTAAAAGTTTCGTTTTGGTCCAAAGCTCATCCATGATTTTTTGTAGAACTTTTAAGTAACGTTTACATGAGTAAATTTGAACTTTTAGGTTTGTATGGGAAAATTGAATATATTGTACTGAAAAATCAACATCATTTTGGTTTCTTCTGTGGAACCGAGCTAGCTGGTGGGTTTTGTGCAAATTTATAAGTTTCTTTAAGGAAATTTTCCGCTGAACAACTTTGTTGAAGATCGCAACTTCATATCTTATTAGGCAAAAAAGTTATGAGCTGTTTAACAGGGGTATGTCTATTGGCACTGATAAACAATAAATTCAATTGACATCACTGCTTGAGCCTCGCGAAGTATTGCATGAAAAGGAGTCATGCAATACCTCGCTGCGCACCCTACAGTGATATCAATTGAATTTATCGTTTATCAATGTGAAAAGATATATCCCCATTTAACACCTAATAATTTTTTTGTCTAATAAAATACGAAGCTGCGGTCTTCAACAAAGTTGTTCAGCGAAAAATTTCCTTAATGAATTTTATAAACTAGCTTAAAAACACTAAGCTGGCTTGGTTCCACAGAAGAAACCAAAATGATGTTGATTTTTCAGTACTAAATATTCCATTTTCCCATACATCCCTAAAAGTTCAAATTTACTCATGTAAATGTTACTTAAAAATTCTACAAAAAATCATGGATGAGTTTTGGACCACGACGAAGCTTTTAAGACCCCAGGGTTTGAGAAATTCAAAAATGACCCTAAATCGACTCAGTCTAATGTACATCAAAGTGTTCAAGGGATTTAAAACCTTCTTTGTTTATTCATCCCAGAAATTTCAAATCGTGTGACTGCAATGGGCATTTAGTCATTTTTATGGTCTTCAAATATTAAAAATGACCGCCGATTTAACAAAAATTTGAAGTTCATTGCTCTCCTTAGAAACATCTGATATACAAATTTTAAAAAAAATTTGGATTGGAATGGTTGAAAAATTTGAATTTTGAAATTTAAAAGCATATTTTTTATAAGCCATCAATTAACATAAATAATACGAATTCCATTGTTTTATAATCATTAGGCACCTTTTTAATGTTAAAATATTGCAACAAAAAGTCATTTTTCTAAGAGATTTGTCAAAACCAAACCGGTTTTAGTTGGATTCTACAACCCAACTCTAAGTTCTGTCTAGTTTTTCATTTTTGTTGTACATAAATACAGAGAACGTTGCCTAATAAACGTAGTTTTCTGTTAAAACCTAGCATAAATAACACATTGCAAAAAATTTCAGTGCTAAATTACTATATTTAACATAATTTGCAAAATTATAAAATTCAAGTTACGAATGGTTGAAGTTGTTGTAAAAGTATAATTTTAAATATGATGTTGATATGATTTGGTGATTTTTTAACGATAATTATAATAATTATTATAATAATTATTCGTTTTATTCATGTAACATAAGATTTGTACATTCTTTTTTATGTGTTACAATTAGGTTATTAACTTGTGATTTTAAATATTGATCAAATTTCGTTTCTGACGATCTTTTATACCTAACTATAAAAATAACCGATTACTGTCTTATCGATGCAAATCTTGTAAGTGAAGCTTTTTTGAATTCTGATTTCGTTTTTAAGGATTTAATATGGATAGGAAGATTATTCCAGGTCGAGATGCCTCTAACGAGAAACGAGTTATTAAAATAAACCGAGCAATGCGATGGAATAGTTAAATTCAGTGTTCTTGAATTTCTCACAGGAACGAAAAGTCTTTTGATATATTGTGGAGCTTCTTTATGAAGTATTCTGTGGATAACTACGCAGGATCTGTATTTGTAAAAATTATAGAATGAACAGCCTATCAATTTTTTTTGTAGGTGGGAAACACTGGAATACCTAGATAAGTTGTAAACGTAACGAACGCATGAGTTCAGAGCAACACGGAGTCTGTCCATGGACCCAGCAGAACAATTTGAATAGATAAAATCACCATAAATGAATAACGGATAAACATAGCTTTTGAACAATTTTAATTTAGTTTGGACATCAAGGTTCCTCGTGGTGAGATTTAACTGTTTCAAAGATCCATAAATTTTGCCACACTGTTTATTGACTTGCCTGTTCCATAACAATTCACGGTCAAAAATGACGCCAAGATTTTCAGCATAATCGGTGAAAACTATCTCAGAATTTGCCAGATAAAGCGTAGGGATGTTAATATTTCTGTTGGGTCTACTGAAGCATGGAGCCTTGGTTTTAGCTGGCTTAACAGGTAGAATATTCTGAATAGACCATTGGTTGATTTGTTCTAAGTCGTAATTTATTTTGTCACCAACAGCTTCCATTGATAACGAGTTGTCAGAACAGAAATATATTTGAACGTCATCAGTAAACATCTGAACGCTACAGTATTTTAAAACAGATGGCAGGTCATTAATAAAGAGAGAAAACAGCATTGGCCCCAAAATCGATCCTTGAGGTACGCCAGACTCAATAGGAGTTAACATCGAGAAACATCCATTTATTAAAACTGATTGGACCCGTCCTTGAAGATATGATTGAATCATTTTTGCTGCAGATTCAGAAAAAGTAAATTTTGATATCAATTTTTCAATCAGCTTCTTATGGCACACCCTATCAAACGCTTTTGCAAAATCAATTAGTATCAGAAAAGCTAATCCTTTTTTATCAAGAGAGATGGCGATGTCATTGTGAACTTTCATCAAGGTAGTTTCAGTACTATGATTTGCTCTAAAACCTGATTGATTGTTACTCAATAATCTATGTTGATTAACGTAATCAGAAATTTGATGCTTGATTAATTTTTCGAAAATTTTCGAAACTGAGCTCAATAAACTAATTGGCCTTAAGTTGGTAATATCGAGATTGTTTGATTTTTTCGGGATAGGTACAACTTTAACCTTTTTCCACTGGAGGGGAAATTTAGAAGTTCTGATGATAGTATTAAAAAGATGGCTTAAGATCGGGAGCATACAAGGAAGAACTATTTTCACCAATCTGATGGGAATGTTATCCAATCCGGTAGCGTTAGATTCAATGGAAGATACTGCATTAATTATTTCGTACTCATGAACAGATCTGAAGTGGAAACCAGAAGAAGTATGAGGAATATAAATTTCTTCGTTATTATAATTGGATGTAAAATTTGAACAAAAATAATTATTCACTTCTGTTGCAGAAAAGTCAGTAGAAACTGGCAGATTCTTTGAATTGTTTAAGCCAAAGCTTTTCAAATTCTTCCAGAACTTTTTAGCGGGTAAATTAGTATTCAATTTCACTTTATCATGCATGATTTTTGCGTTTTTTATCAATGTGTTTACCCTGTTGCGTAATCGTTTGAATTTTAATCTGTCTTCGGCTAATTTAGACTGTTTCCAAGTTCTGTACGCTAAATCTCTGTTGATTATTGCTATTTGAATATCACGATTAAACCAAGAATTTTTTCGCTGTTTTTTTTTAAATTTCAAGGGGAAATAAGTATCAAACAGCGAGTGTAAAAATGAGTTAAATATTTCCACTAGCATATCAGAATCATCTATACTGAAGAAAAAGTTCCAATCCATGCTATTGAGAGTTTGAAAAAGGGCCTGTCGATCGTAATTCAAATAGTCACGAAACCAGTATCCATTAGCATGATCTTGCTTTGAAAAATTCAGGGACGAAAAAATAAGATCATGGTTGGATACACCAGGAAGAGAAATCTGACTAAACCTGTGAACACTCTCTGTGGAATCCGTCAGTAATAAATCTAAAAGAGAACTTCCGTTGCAATGAAAAAATGTGGGTTCATTATTAAAACACGTGAAATTACAGCTGGATAATGTATCTTTTAAGAGATCTATCCTTGAAGATGGTCTAAGAAGATTGTAATTAAAATCACCAATTAAGAAGGAGTTCTTATAGTAAATTGTAAATTGTTGAATATGGTATTGGAGTAACTGAGAGCAACCCTGTCCTGGTGGATTGTAGTAAACTCCGAAAAAAATTTTATCTGCGTTACAGCACATTTCCAATAACATAAATTCCGTGTTTCCATTGCCACTTTCGGACTTTGATAAGATTCTAAACCTGAATCCGCTCTTAACATAAATACAAATTCCACCACCATTTCTGGTACGATCATTTCTTACAAGGTTGAAACTATCAATTGAAATCACTGAATCTGGAATAGTTTCATTTAACCACGTTTCAGTTAAAAAAATTATATCCACGTTACTTGCCATAAAAATGTCTTTAAGTTCATTAAACTTACACATACTGCGAGCACAGATGCTTTGGACGTTAATGTGAGCTATGTTTAACTTATCTTTGCTCAAAACAGAATTTAGCACGATTTTCGGGATCGAATAGCTCGTTATGGCATCGTTCACTTGAACATCATCCATTTGATATAAATAAAGTAAAAGGAACGAAATAAAAATTCAAGGCAGCTTCACTAACTTGATTCTAACTAACGATATTCATACGATTTTGATACGATCTTACTATCTTTCTGCATCACAAAGCTACCGAATTGCAAATGTTCGAAAAATGTATAGAAAATGGGCAAACACAACAATTGAAAAGCGTATTTTCTCCAAATTAGTTGTTTAACGCTTTTACCACATTGGCTTCTATTAATTCAAAGAGATTTTCAGATCTTTGAATTGAGTTTGTGAAGATTCAGAAGTCTTTTCTAGAGTCTTTTCTAGTTTTTGTGTAAGGGTATGTAAGGCCGTAACCGTGGACATACTTTATTTTGTAAGCGAACTGGAAGTTGTTCAGGTTACGCTGAGATACTGCGATGTAATATACTCGTCAAGCATCTTCTCCATTAAATTAATGGACGTTAGACTGATAGGTCGGAATGCCTTAGGTTAAGTTTTATCTTTTTTTTCCCTGGTTTCGGGATAAAGATCACTCGCATCTTCTTTCACTGAGTTGAAATATGATAGAGGGTCATCCTGGAGACTAACATCTCTACCAAGGCAGGTGTTGCCATTTGTCTAGCTTGCTGTATTTGAATTTGTATAATTCCATCTTCACCAGCCGCTTTAAATGGCTCGAATATACTTATTGCCCAGTTAAGAATGTTTAAAGATTGTGCGTGATTTGCAAAGTGCTTCATCTCGTCTGACATTTCGAACGAGTCTTTCAATCGAAGTGTCATTAATCTCTATTCCTTCGATGTATTCCGGGAAATGCGTACTTAGTAGTAATTGAAGCGTTTCATTTGGGTCTGTAGTGAACTTCCTATTCATTTTCTTCAATTGACCCAGTCCATTTGAATGTTCTTTTGATAGAACTTTCTGGAGTTTATACGGTCATTTGACTATTCAGTTCGGTTTTGATTCACAATAGCATTGAAACGACTTAAGTTATTATTTCTGATACGAATTCATGTTTGCTGGGTAGTTCACCACAGGGCAGTAGTCCGTGTCCGCTTTGCTTCATCCTATTTATTTTAATGGAATCTGCTATGTTTATAAATGAATTCCTTTTAAAGTTGAGTTTTTTTTTAATATAAAGGAAATTACACGCATCGAAGCAATTCTCAGAAACAATTCAACAGTTATGCGTTAAACTTTGGCCTAATTCCCATCAACAAGAGTTCCCCAGAAAAACAAGAGGAAAGTTAACCCTGGTCAGTTTTGCCAATCAGCTTAGAAACATCACCCGCGTGGAAAGCAGGTGTCAGTAATCAGCATCTATTCATTTCTGGGTATCGGTCACCCACCATCCATCGGACTAGTAGGAAGTTGACGCTTCCCAAATGCAATCCGCCATAAATTAGCCTCCACTGCACCCGGATTGACCACAACCATACCCTAGCAAGTTACACCAAACCGTTAAACCGCAGCACTACTGCAGCACCAGGACCTAATCAAAATGGTATGATTTAAAGCACAGAGTGGTTTTGTTGGAGGTCTCCCTGTTATTGGTTTGGTTCATTGGGAGAGTGTGTTGATTTTTCTAATTGGGTCACTCGTCCCATTCACCAACGCAGATTTAAGCTCATTCTCGACGACCCGTCATCAGCCGTGGGCTTTTTCCCGGTAAACCGAATCGGTTTGTCGGTCGAGGAGTGTTGAATGCTTTTTAATTAGATTCCGGTGAATGAGATTTGAAACCGGAAACAATAAAGTTTGCTTATTCCTGACAAAGGGTTTGTTTTTTACTTGACCAACGTTGATGTTCATCGCTGGGACAGTCTACTTTAGACAGGAGTAGCAAGAATTGAATTAAGTTTTTTTTCAAGGTTACTAACAAATAAGACTTTTCCTTCAATTGTTCCTAACGATTTAAAATTGAAAAACTGTCTTATTTGCAAATTTATAGAATAGTTGTTTACAAATCAATAATCCATGAACAAAAAGAGACGTCACGCTTGCATAACATTCCAAGTTCCAAAAAAGTATTTCAAATTCAAGTTTTTTTTTCAATACCTCCACATCCTCTCGATAAGTTAGTGCCACACCAACTAGAAGTTCAAACTCAGTTTACGTTGTGATTCAAAAATGGGTCCCAAGCCAAGCTCGCGCAAAAGCTATCCCCTCCGAACAATGACAGCTTGATAACGTTAAATATAAATACTAGGAAAGAACCCTCGAACCTCACTCTCTCAACGACGTCTTCATGCTATTTCGTCCTTTCGAAGCAGTGAACGAGCCAAGTCCAGGGCTCATTTTTCAAAAGGGAACTGCTTCGAATTTTCGGTGTTCCGAAGTCCCTGTTCTAAAGTATTGAAGAATGAATCAAATAATACAAACGAGGTCAGCCTACGATGCATTCCTGTTCTTTATTGTGCCGGGAAGATTTGCGAATTCCAAGATAAAACTTAAATTATTACGTTGAGATGCAGAAAACGGCTCGAATTGGTTTGCCTTGTAGGTGTTTGTTTTGAAAGTGTATGGAAAATTTTCCCTCAATAACTTGTTTGGGCGAATATACGCCCCCGTTGTTTGTGTGACCTACCCGGCAAACGAAAAATCTAGTTCCGTTCCGTATTGAAAATTCAATCAAGAAATGCACTCTCGCTTCGGTCAAAGTGTGCCATGTTCCCAAGTCCAATGTGTATTTTAGAAAATAGCAGCAGCAACTCGCTCCGTTTGGTCGGTTTCCGGGCAGAACTTTTCGAAACGAAAAGCTTTAGCCGCTTTCGTAGTGTGCCATGGACTAGTTGGTGACACAAGAACGTTCGTCTATACCTATTCGTTCCAAGTTCCATGGCATACTAGGATGCAGTGTTGCTGCATAGATTTAGATTTTCCTCCTTGAAGTGATCGTCGAAGTCCGAAACGTTGACGTTTTTTTCTTGTTGCTGTTCCCCCTCCAATTTCCATTTATTTTCGTTTGTTGACCAAGGAAGCAAACATTAAAATTTCCATTTAAATGAAATGTGATAGTCAAAAGTGGTGACTCTCTGGTTTTACGGTTTTCGATTCGTTTTCTTGTGCTTCATCGTGGCGTCACCGGTTGGTTCTTGAATGATTAAATAACAAGTTAAGGTAATGAACAGCTAAGGATCGTCACAGAATGTCACAAACAATTGAGTCGTTTTGAGAGCTCAATTTTTCAATCACAACTTCCCGAAAGGAAAACTTTCCCCTTTCTCTGTCTGCGGCGGTCTCTAGGTAAACTTTGACGAAACAATAACGCCCTGCAATGGGCAGGCATTATTTCCAAAACAATCCACTGACAGTTCTGTTTGACTTTCGGTGGAGGCGAAATTGTAAAAACTTGTCGATTGTGGTTTTCCGGTTCAACTCAACGACCTCTCAGTCCTCAGTGCTCCAACGCCTGGTTAAACCAAAAATGAACCCACAGAAATGTCAAACCGGAACCATTCGTCGACGCTTTCATTCATCCATTTATTCGCTTTTCGGTTCGGTTTTCGGTTCGCTGCCAGACAGACGCTGCTGTGGGGTTAATTGACCCTTTTCTCTTATTTGGGCTCAACCAGTGCTCCACCACTTACCGGTATGGAAATGCCCCCACAACTCTGACGGACGACGACCACCAATAAAATCGAGCATCGGAAAATCGGTTTCCTCAATTGACAGTTCAACGCGAACCGGCTGTAAAATGCTTTTTGAAAGTTGGTCGAAAACAATAAGCGTTGGGACGGTTTTACAATTGTTTTACGATTTTTCATCACTTTGAAAGACGAGTTAAATTTTTTGGAGTGTTTCATTGCGAAACAATCTCTATTTACCCTAAGCCTACTAAGAAAATTCAATGCCTCTCAGTTTACACGTGGTTTTGTCATCAAAAATGACCCAGTTAGTAATAAATTGCAACACAAATATTTGATAAAACTATCATCGAAAAGTGAATTCACCCTCAAAATCAATAAATGTAAGCAATATCCCACCACGATTGCATACATTTCCGGTTTGCCGGCTATCACACTCAGCGTCGCCCGTTAAGAAACCGACCGGAAATTGCTATGCAAAGTGTTCGATTATTGAATACACACACACACACACAGGGAAAGGAATGGCAAGACGAAAGCCCAGAATCCCGGAAAATCGAATGGCGGAAGTGATGATTGTGCAAAGCTGTACTATGATCATACATATAGGAATGTATGCACAACACCATTTTCGTACGTACATACATATTCGGTCCTTGAAGGTAGTTACGTTATGCTTTTTCTAGAAGGAAAGTGAATTTTCCCCCGAAAACTGATTTCTGGAAAACTTCGAGTGTATCGTTTTCGCTTTTCCGGATGTAGCTTAGCTCACCAGATGGCATATTGCTGGGACTAGTGGAACCTCTCGATGGAAAAATAAACCCTTTCCTACTCCCCAAGAACGAGCTGCGAGAGATGCTGCCGTGGGATGGATTATTTGTATTCGCAGTTTGCTGCAATCGGATATGATGGCAAGGTTGGGAATATTTTTTTCGCCCCCTTCCCAATGAATAGTTTATTTTAGTGATTTGTGATGGTACATTGCTTGGAGTGGTACTTTGAAAATGCTGCTTTTAGAATATCAATGATATTGGCAGAAAATTTCAATAGCAATCAAAGTAGGCAAAACCATAATCTCTATGACTCAATGATTTGTTTTATCGAACGGTCTTTAATGGACCTACACAAAATTGAATCCTATATTGGAGCGGTCATTTAGCCTAATAGCTGACGTGTTTGGTTTGTAATAAAACGATCGGGGATCGAATCCCGCCGCCTCCCACTAGTTTAAGGAAATTTAGTAAGTCTACGGACGTTAAAATAAAAACACAGATCGAAAACACGATCTGTGTGTTTTCGACACACAAATAAACACACAGATCGAAAATGTAACGTACGAAGAAACAAAAATAGAATTGTTAACAATACGGAGAATAAAAGAATGAAAGATATCTCTACAGAGTATAAAAGGTTGTAAACTCTACGGTGTATAAACGAAAACGTTGGTCATGTAGTCACCATTTTAGGAATGATTAATATAATCTTGGCCGGGCCCACTGTGCAGTATTGGACGCAGAGACGACTGTAACCAGGGGAGGAAAAAACGTGGACAGCAGTACCATACGTTTCCATAAGAATGAAAAACCGAACTTTTATTATTAGTATCTTGTAACAATTGATTGTAAAAATAAGTTTTTACCGAAATATTTTAAAATTTTAATATTTTAAAATCAATAAATCACTAAATGTGTATCTATATATATAAAAATGAATTTCTGTCTGTCTGTCTGTCTGTCTGTCTGTTCCCTATAGACTCGGAAACTACTGAACTGATTTGCGTGAAACTTGCCAGGTGGGGGTGTTGGAGGCAGGGGAAGCTTCCTATTATGGTTTGGGACCCCTCCCTTTCTCATGAAGGAGGGGAGGGCCCTCCCAAATAAAAGACATTTTTTTTGCATAACTCGAGCACCCATCAAGCAAATGGTATCAAAACTGGCATGGGATGGTATTTGGGTACGAGGAATATTTCTATGAATATTGGGTACCCCTCCCTCCTCTCAGTGGGGCGATAGGAAGGGGGGAGGGGGGCTACCTTACAATTTTTCAAATAACTCGAAAACTAATCAAGATATTGGAACCAAATTTAGCACGGGAAGGTATTTGAATACTAAAAATATTTCAATGATTATTTGAGACCCCTCCCTCTTTCCAGTAGAATGGGGGAGGGGGCCTCTTTCATATTTTTTTACATAACTCAAAAACTAATAAAGCAAATGGAACCAAATGTGGCATGGGCGGGTATTTGGGAACGTGACATGTTCTAATGATTGTTTGAGACCCCTTCCTTCTTCCAGCGGGGAGAAAGGAAAGAGGGAGGGGAGTTTCATACAATTTTACAGCATTACTCAAAAACTACAACAGCAAACGGAACCAAATTTGGCATGGAACGATATTTGGGTACGAGAAATGCTTCTATGAATATTTGGTATCCCTCACTCCTTCAAAGAGGTGGATGAAAAGGGGGAGGAAAGGTCTCCCTTACAATTTTCAGTATAACTGGAGTAAGTTGGTCGAGCAAATTGAACCATATTTGGCATATGAGGGTATTTGGATACGGGAAATGTTTCTATCATAAATTGAAGCCCCATCTTTTTTAAGCGGAAAGATATAAAGAGGGAAAGGGGAGTTTCCATATAATTTTTTTTTGCATAACTCGAGAATTTATCGAGCAAATGAAACCAAATTTGGCATCAAAAATATTTGAGTACGAAAAATACTTTTTCTATGTGAAACAATTCCTTTCTTGCCGTAGGATGAAAGAATTGGGAATATAGGAAAGGAAGAGGAGGCTTACATTTAACTTTTTTTTTTTACAAAATCCGAGAAATAGACAAACCTTAACATGGAAAATCATTTTGGTATGATTCTATGATTATCTGACACACCATCCTCCTTTCAGTGAGTAGGAAGTTCTCAATTTATGCTAACGAACCAACAAATGGGAACAAATGTAGCATGGAAATGTACTTCGTTACGAGATATGTTTCTACGATTGTTATAGATCCTTACGCTTTACAGTGTAGAGAGGGAAAGAAAGGAGGAGGCTCCATATAAATTTTGTTATAAAGCTTAAAAACTTATCAACCAATGGAACTATATTTGATATAAGAGGATTTTTGGGATCGAAAAAACTAGGTATGATTATTAAAAATCACGACCTCCATTCAGCATGGGGTGAAGGTAAGGACAGGGGAGGGGCTCTCTTATCAGTTTTTCAGCATAAATCCAGAACATATCAAGAAAAAATAACCGTATTGTATAAGTTAGATTGTTTGCGCACGATTAATTTGAGACCCTCCAGGCAGATTCAAATTATCAGATCTTTAACACAAATATAGAGCAAGATTCAGAATATTTGTTTAAGTTATCTTTGTGTTGCAATTCGAAACTCCATCTGCAGCTCTCATTTTATAGCGGTTGCTTATAAATTATGTTATAAT
Source organism: Uranotaenia lowii (assembly GCF_029784155.1). Lineage (NCBI taxonomy): Eukaryota > Metazoa > Arthropoda > Insecta > Diptera > Culicidae > Uranotaenia > Uranotaenia lowii. The sequence goes on from NC_073693.1 coordinate 367,643,815, forward strand.
TTGATTAAAATAATGCCAATAAAACAATAAAAATTTGAATTTTTTTTGAAAATATCACTTGATTTTGAAAGGTGTAGCAAAGCACACCGGGTCAGCTAGTATGAAATAAAAAACAACAAGTTAATTGAGAAAACTTAGCTGAATTGTTTGACTGGTTGGACTGGTCCACACAATTCTTCAAAATAATTTCTGAAAAACTTCCCAAAGGAGCTCAGCAGTTGCGAAAACTGATCTTCGTTTGATATGAAACTATATGAGGTTGGTTTTTCTCCTTTTCTTCTTGAAAGCCTCTCCAAAAAAATTGTTTCACTTTTTTTTGTAAGAATTTTTTGCCCGGTATTTGTTAATCATTTCAACAATCTAGATCTCGTTCAGACGTAAATTTGAAGACGGTTTTGTAAAACAAATTATATTCACAACACTCCGGTCGGTTCACTGCAATAGGCAAAAGAAGCGCTGTCGAATTTGGGTGATGGTTTTACATTAGTGCAAGTGCGATGCAGCTAAAACTTAATCCAGCATTTGACAGATCCTGCGGGATTTTCTTGAGGAGAGTAAGAATAACTTTTCGATTCCATCGCCCATTTAATGATCAAAACAATTTCCACAACAATTTTTCTCTATTGAGCTTTAAAACTTTGAAAAAAAAAAAATCGTGTTGACGCTTCAACACACGCATACTTGCAGCGTAAAATCTTAAAATGAGCAACTATTCAACTACTTCACTTTCTATTTAATGAGAGCAAGTCTACTGGGGTTGCGAGAAAGTGGGAGAAATTATGACACTTTTGGCACATTTTGAAAACATAACCATGCGAAAACATTTCAGATCTGTGGTCTTCGAGAGTTTTTACAACACGTGTTGTATTCTCGCATGCTGTGATGCAAAAATAGCAATATTTCTATCCCATACGGCTGGAATAGAAACTGTGCTGTAAAAAAAACAACGCTCAAAGATCTTGAAAACATTTTTGCATGGGAAAATTTTCAAAATGTGCTTCAAGTGTCAAAATTTCTATCACTTTCCCCCAACACCAGTGAACTTGCTGTAGAAAATTAAAATTTTGGATCAATTTTGTGATAATAAATCATTCTATTCAACCATGGTTGAGTTTGAATTTATGATTCCATTTTTTTGTGGTAACATTAAATGTGGATTAAAGGAACTGATCTAAGGCCTCACTGAAAACTTCTCTGGTTACAATATTGCCCAAGACTACAAAGCGGTAGCGAGAAAATAATTATAGCGAAGTAAATAGAGATTTTTTTCATGAGAAAAATCTAACAAGACTGCCAGAGTTTGTGTCCAATTTAACAAGAATTTTAACAAGAAAGTAATTTTGTTTACAGTCTTTGAACTCCAATCAGGTTGAACTGCCTTTTTCTTCACATTTTAATAGGGACCAAATATAAAATTAAAACAAATTGTTAAAACCACAATTTGTATCAAGTTTTGAAATTTTCATTCGTGCAGCTTGTTTAGCTTGAACAAATCCATACCTTTTTTTCAAAGCAGTAAACCTTTTCTGACTAAACCAAGATCTAGTTTTCTTGGAATCTTTCAATTTCTTACTACAGGGTCCGGCAATTGAAGTGCTACATTGGAACTAACAAATAATTTGATCAAAACAAAAACTTTTTTTTTCAAATTTAATTCGATTTACTTCAAAATAGATCATATTTACAAAATCCATTGGCGCCTTTCGTGGTGGTTTTTGTGGTATTTTATCCCAGGACTCAACTAGATGGCGCTTTAGAACTTCCAACCCGTCATGTTTTGTGGAGTAGACTTCGAGCTTCTGTATACGCTAGACAGCCAAGTCCATAGAGTTCAGGTCCGGCGAAATCCCCGACCACTCCGTACTCGATATTAACCCTGAAAAAAATCCCACACAAAAATTGGGACCTCTTTCCTTGGTAAGCCAATGTGCAGTTCCGACCAAGTCCTTTAATAAGACAGATTTCTGTCGTCTTGTGGCCTTTAATACGTTTAGGTCCGTGATCTTTCTGGCAACCAAAATCTGTAGTTCTGTTTTTTCAGGAACTGCTGCTCATCGACAGAAAACACCATATTCTCCAAATTTTTCATGAGCGGACCGCGTAAGCTGCGCCTTCGCCCTTTCTACCCGCTCTTGCTTCTGTTCAAACGAGAGGTCTTGAAATCTTAGGATATCGTAAGGCTGGGCCTAAAGATCATCTTCCAAGATCCGAATCTTGCCCAAAATCCGCCGTCGGACGGCGATTTTGATCCTGTGTATTAAAATCTATCGCCAATTTAGTTTTACTACGCCAAGAAATTCTCTCAGGGTGCATCTTGATGGTCTTCACCATGGTAGGCGTCGCCACTGTAGCTTGACGATCCACACCATATTATACTTGGGTACTTCTGATCTCCAGGAATCTTCCAAGTGCGAGCCAAAATAAAACAAAAAAATACATACACTCATTGGACAACACACGAAATGTGTCATTCTACCGTTTCACAGCCTATAACTAGGCAATCAAAGCACTACGTTAAGGTTCGAGGACTAAAAACTTAAAAACACTTGATTACAAAATAAACAAAAATATCCTCTGACATCTTAGACATAATGTTAACAAGGTGACAAGGTGTCATCTAACTCGGTTGTGTATACTTCGTAATAATCACTCCTAAAGTTTTGTAGCAGTTCAATTGCCGGACCCTGTATGTGAAGAAAAACTCCAAAATAAGAGGAGCGTTGCTCGGTAGTGGAAATAACAATATGTCGCAAGTCTCCTGAAGTATTTAACTAGCAATTGATGATCTACAAAAATTCAAAGGGAATAATTTAAACAATGATTCATAAATAACAACACATCATAATTCATAGAACCATCGAAATGTCTTAGATGAATCTGTCGTTAGGTTTAGCACGCATGGATTTGTCCAGTTAGTATTCAAGTCGGAAAGCTCTCCTGAAAAAATTTGAAAAATCTAAGCAATTCCGACCAACACCTGGATTAATATAATCGATAAGAAATGTTAAAAAAAAGATTGTTTAATTCAACGTTTCAATGATCAAAACACAATATCACGTTCAAGTCATTTTTAAAACTCTATATTTGTTTATTTTTATTTTGAAGAAATTTTCATAATACTGTTATAATTCATTTGAAGGTTCTTTAAAAAATCGAATAATATTATTTAATCCAGGCTGAAGAACTTCAACATTCTGGCTACTGTAAATCGCCGGATTTTCAACAACTATGCATTGAATATCGGGGCTAGTCTAGATAAGTCCATGCCATCTGAAATTCTTTTCCTAGATTGTTTAGTTTTATTCATATTTTACTGTATACATATAAGAGAAATTCGTTAAAATATTCAGTTTAAAGGATTTGCTTACAAATTTTGTCAGTTTTGATTCCATCAAAAAATTTAATATTCATTGAAAAGGGAAAGTCCAAAACAGAAAAGTAGGCGTGTGCTTAACTAGCAGCACGCTTTTAACTGCAAATATTTTTAAAAAATTCTAAGAAATTTCAAGATTTTTATTATCAAAATCCCATAAATTGATGTTTATAAGTTAGTGAAATCATATGTTTAAATGATGAATGATAGAGATGTTATGAAAAAAGTGTGAATCATTCATAAATTTGAACATCGGGTTCTGGAACGAAATTCAAAAGTGCGATACATGGGACAATTGAAGTCTAAAATCAAACGTTAGTGCTTGAATATAACATTCATTGGAAGAAGAACACAGGTTTTCTAGTGATAAATTTTTCTAACATATTTCCTTTTGATCTGATTTAAATATTGGGAAGAATATATCTCATTTGAGTGTTTGCCAGCCAATGTGGATTTTACTGGTTATAAATTGGTGAACTATTTCCTTGCACTATTTTTTACTACCATCTGCAATTCCGTCTTGAAATAAATCTGTGTAAAGAGCTAATTTTTTTTTTGTTTCGATTATAGTCGTTTTACCATCTTTATGGCATTCGCGACTTTATCAACGTTGCAGTTGGCGGATCATTATTGAAAAACTATCCGGTACAACTGTGTTCGATGTTTACTCTTGGGCTCGAACTCGCGGACATCGGCTCAGGAGACAACAGTCTTGCCAACTGAGCTATATCACAAGCCCTAAAGAGCTAATTATGTTGTAAAATGTATCATATTGTATACGAAAATGATGAAAGAATCCATAAAGATTCAAAATTGGAAACAAAGGTAAAAAAAACTAGCAATCATCGGTTTGGGAAAGTTTTTTTTTTCATGCTATTGCATGGTCGCAGCAAGCTTAGCTTTGTAGATTGGCTATGATCCACAAAGCTAAGCTTGCTGCGACCATATCATTTTGCTATTTACTTCTTAAATTTTATGCATTTATAGATTTTAAAACCTCTGGTGTAATAATAAGAAATTTTTATTAAGTATGCATCATTTTTCGATTATGTAATTTAATTCCAAAAGACAAAAGAATTGCGGCAATATGCATGATTTTGTTTGATTTTTTTTAATTAAATGAAGCAATTCTCGAGTTCCTTTCAAAACAGGGAAAAGAACTTGTGTTATGAAATGGGATAGCAGGTGGTAATAAGGTAAGATACAATATTATAAACTCACTATATGGTCGGGATTCGACCAGATCGAACTGAACGCCATCAGCGTTTTTCGAGACACTTGAACTTCATGTGCAAATATTTTCATTTTGAGACGAAATCTTTGAAGTTTATGAACCAGAATTGATAGTTTATAAACTAAAGAACTCATTTGTGTCAATCATACTCGCCTTTTCAATCTGGTATATGAATTTCACTAGATTCAAATTGTGTTGTTTCTAAATTTTCGCATGGCGCTCAGTTCTGTCTGGTCGAAGGCCGGCAATATTATGAAATAGCTTAACACTATTATGGGGTTTAGTGAGGGAAATAGACAGGACATCAAACGATCGGATGGCTGATATACAATGGATTGTGGGTTCAAGCCAGACGGAATATCTCAGCTAATTTAGAATCATGGGTAGGGCACTTGGGTACATTTTCAGGATTCTCTATTTGTTTCGAATAGTTGGAAGGGAGTGAGATGAGTCAAACCTGTTTCAAGCCAGTGGTATTGGATCCCTTGGTAGTACTGCAATTCTTGTTGATTTAACTCAGTCAGTTTAGTCAAATTTAAAAAAAATTGAAAATTGCTGAGTTTTTTGTCCTTTTAAAAAAAATTTTTTTTGAAAATTTTACTAGAAGCAAGAAAAATGTGCTCAATCGCTTATTTAACATCGAAATGGACACAGACAATAGCAAAACGATGAAAATTTTACTTTTTTACGGGTTGTTCTTTTTAACAGGGTCTTTAAATGTGCGAATTTGTATTGAAAATTAACTAAATTTGTATTTTTTTTTCTCCAGTTTTAAAAATAACCTATGTTTCATAATTTTACAATCAAATATTTGATATTTGAACTAGATAATGCCGTCAAAAAATATTTTTTTGGTTTGCACTCATCCGAAATATGACAGTTTAAAAGAAAACGTTTTTGCTAAAAAAAATCCCTTATAACTAACGAACGCCTCCAGAAACAAGTTTGCGCTTTGGGAGAAAAATGTGCGAATTTTTATTTCATACAAATGCTCAGAAGACATTGTTATTGTATGAATTCATTCACAAAAGTTAGAGCCAGAATACTGTTTTTTTACGACACACCCTAACATTTTAATAATCAAAAAAATCATAACTCGCTTACGAAACGTTATATGTATGTAATGTTTTCTGTAAAGTTGCCTCAAAAACTAGTGGCTACAACTTTGTAGAAGACAGTTTGTCTCTATCTAATCATTGGAAAAAGTTTTTATTTGTAAATCATGCAAAAATCTAATATCGCGCTCTAATATTTGAGTTAAGATTATAAATGCGCATGGTTTGATGAGTATTTCTGTTGAAGACACCGTTTGTCTACCTCATATAGTATCTTCGTAATTAATTTTGTCACGATAAAGTATCGTTCTGCACCACTGTGCATTGTTAGTAAGAATCTATTTCACATTGCTGGGGGTCAAGAATTGGATCATCGAAGCGGCAAAAATTGGTACGGCGGTTAAGGGATTAGAGCACCGCAGTGAGTACTTTTGGAAGCTCAAATAAACGTATTACTCGATTAGTAAACCACTGTTTCTATTCACCCCACTTGGGTGAAGAAAAATAGCTGTTTCAAAATTGATAGTAAATATCCTTTGGGTGATTTCATTTATGTCTTATAAACGTGAATATTTATTTTTCGAGGAAAAATGAAACATTTGGGTTAAATTTTAAAAAATAAATAAAAATAAATTGAAAAAAAATCCCTCTAATATGTGTTGTAAGCCTACTTGGCTGAATGACTACTGAATCAAAGCAATCGAAAGATTCCCTTTAATTCAACCACGGTATACCGTGTTTGAATCAAAAGGAATCTTTCGATTGCTTTGACTCAACAAAAAAAAATTTAAGTGATGTACACAAAATTCAGCCTTGAGAGAAAAGAAAATGGAAAATTTGATTCGTCACTACAACAATTGAATTACAGCATGGTTACATTACCCAACATTTTCAACCATGACAACATATGAGAAAAGACTTGGATACGAAAAAATGTTGCCTGACTATGACGATATCCCATCCCTGAAAGTGAGATTCTTTATTGTTCTTCAAATACTCTACTTAAGGTTTTATTACTGCTGTTACCAATCACTTTCGAAATTCGAGAAAACACATTCTAGAATACTATGAAAATAAAATAACATTCGAGAATAAAATCCAAGAAACGTTTATCTACCCATTGCAATATCACTTTTCCTGAGAATTTAATAATTCCTACCTATTTTAGTTTATTGAGCATTGATTGCTTTTCACCGTTATCCGATTAAAGTACACAGAAACTCAATATGTTGATAGGTACTAAACGAGAATACTTCCGCGGAAACTATCCGCTAAATTTTCCCACAATCGGCCCGGAAACGATCAAAGTAATAGAGCTCAATAGAGATGAAAATTTCCCTCTAACAGTAACAACCGTTGTTGTCGTAACCCATTTGCCAAAATGGTTGTTCCGTCGGTCTTCCGATTGAGGACCCCCGCTTTTAGCCCCCAAATTGAAATTAGTTTCCATCCATTTCGCAATCAAGATGATGCGTTTTCCCATTAACGGAAATCCAGTTTGTCAAATAATTTCAAACGATGACGACTGACTGACTATAGGTTTAGAGGTAGATGATGACTATCAAGCTTCGAATAAAACCTTACACCGAATCATCTACTCTACAACTTTGTGGGTTGGTCGGTCGGTTGGACCGAAAAACCTGTAAGCCACCGTTCCGAAATTTCCCTTCAACACATTTTATTACAATCCAGAATGGAACGCAGCAGGGACCGAAACGAAGGCAGGCCGGGAAACTGTTACCAAATTTGCGTAAATGTTCCATCATTAAACTGAATTCAATTTCAGTTCTCGTCTAAAATTCCTCACCTCTCCCCTCGCGAAAGTTCTTATCCCTCACCTCAACGACTCAACGACTGGGCGACCGCTTTTGTTGTAATGAAAATTGAGCAGATTCGAACGTTCCCTACCTCAGCAGGACGCTTTTCCGGGAAACATTTCTCGCCCCATCCAAACGGTTTTCCAAGCGGCAGTGGCGGCTTGATAAACAACTCCAGATATTCGCCAATTCAGCCTCTAAACAGCAGGTTGAGCTACCGACTGAACTGCGAGACTTTCTGCGATCGTCCCAAAAATTGAATTTCATCCACATGGCTGTCATTGAAAAGGTCTCACCCCTCCACCTTTTTTTACTTGTCTCCAACGCATTTAGGAAGCTCCAGGACCCAGGATGAAGAAGAATATCGAGCAAATAAAATGTATAAGTAGAGGAAAGAGGAAAAATAACGCTGGGGGACCCCTCGCTGAGCTTTTGACACTTTTGGTCCAAGCAGGCGGTTTCCGAATTTGAACTACCATCATCAAACCCAGCCCATCATCGTCGGTCGAGGAAGACTCGCAGAAGATCGACACCGGAAAATCCTACGCTTTTCGGTGAGCCAAAATACAAAAAAAAAACAAGTAGGCGGTGGCGGTGAATTGCGGGAAATTAGCATGCAGCATTCGTTTGACATTTTCTGGTTCTTTTTTTTTTTTCTTCCGTGCGTTGCTCTTGCCTATCGATTTGGCTAATACAGAACGAATTTAGATGACGACGACAACGACGCCGGGGAGTGGATAATTGAAAGAAAAATTTTGATTCATGCCATTTGCTGGCTGGGTATAAAAAAAGAATATAGAAAGAAGCGTTCTTGGTTGTGACATTTCGATTTTACAAATCGTTAAATGTTTTGCTTCGGTTTTTTTCTGAATAAGAACGTTCTCTTCTGAATCATTCATTTCATTCATTCAGTAAAAGTTTTGAGATCCCAATGAATGAATTTTTTTTCATAAAGCCTTTTTTGGGAAAATAAGGATTTTAATTCCAAAAACTGTATATCTTTGCGTACAAAATGATCACTAAACCTTGCAATTCATGTCAGTTTTAACGGTAACCCAAAAAACTTGCCAAATTTCTCTGAGATTAACATATCTTTCTGATGATGGATTTTTCTGAACTAAAATAAAATAAACATGCAAAAAGTTTACCAAAACCTATTTTGAAGTTTGTACATTTTTAAAATTTGCCAAAAATGTCACTTAAGGGATAAATCTCTTGCGGCAATCCAAACAGAATCTGTTTTCCAGCATGCATTAATCATAAAACTTTAAACTATTTAGTTCAATTTTTTTTAATCTGAAAAAAAAACGAATAACTTCAAAATGACTCCGAATCATAAGTAGCGGGAATAAGATGAAGTTTGATTCTACGCAACACCAGCTATAGAGTGGTTCAATAACGGATCTTCGGAGTTAGTTAGCGATATCATGAAACATTCAAATGGAAAAAATAATTGAGTTTTTTTTAGAATTTTAAATATGTAATATCTTTTATTCTAAATTTGTATGTTTTTTTTTGTAATTTTTAAATGTCTACTGTGGTGAACATTATAGAAAAAAGTTTGATTTCACAACGAAAAAAAAATCAAATCAACCACTAGCAACGGCCAACTGCGATTTGTTCATTGCCCTCCCCTAACATTCAGAAGAGAAAAAAAATTAAACGTAACACTAGTGCTTCGAGTGGCAATTTTCATGCTCCATTTAGTTGACAATCACTTGACAAAATACTCGGGAAAACGCTTATTTTTTGCAGACCGCCTTTTCCGGGGCTCTGACAGAGTGTGATGAAAACCAGGCTGGAGCTGGCAAGCATTCAACAGTTTCCCCAATGATATCGCTCGCTGATGGCCGGCTGGATTTTTGTTTCTGTTTTTTAATGCACTGCAATAACGAGGAATTGAATTGGTTGAATTTTTAAGGCGATTGACCATAATTTTTAATAATATAATGAGGAAAATATTGCTCAAACGGTTCAAAGGATGAGGAACGTTTTTTGTTTTTTTCATTCACCTACTTCTCACTTTGTGTCTGAACTCTTTAAGAAATTCAATCTTAATTGAATTTCTACATATTTTAAGGAACTGAGAAAAAATTGAACATCTGAAACCGAAGCAGGCGTCGAATTTCACTTCTCACTCTTGGTCCAGAAAAGCGAGCCGCGTCGTCTTGAGAATAAAAGAAATATTTCCCATACAACAACTACAGAGCAAGCCTACTTCGGTTAGTCCACCCCCATCAGCCAGCTTTGATGGCATGATCTTTCAATGTAAAAGGGGTTGTCTGTTTTGAAAATCCCTTTTGAACGAAATAAAAGAAATGCCCCGCGTAAACACCGGAGAAAAAAAACCGCTCTATGCCAAATTAACGACACCGACGAAGCCTGAAACAGAGGAACGGACGGACGGACGGACGCTTACCCATATGCTATAGGTTTCTGCCCTTTGATGAGGTTAGGTTCTTGACTCAGGCAATCGTAGAAATACAAGAACGGTCTCCGAGTGAACCGTATCGACGGGAACACGTGTTTTTGTCATTTGAGAAGTGTATGCTGGCTGGAGGAAAGAACGAAATCTTTCAAAGGGGTATGCGAAAGAAAATTTTGGTTGGACCTTTTCTGTTTTTGTTTGAGTTATAGCCATTATACAAATTCTTAGTTGTGCGTTTCCAAAAACAATGCAATCCGATATTTGCTGGATGAAATTTGAGAAACTGAAGATCGTTAAATTAAACAAAAGCTGAAGTGTTGGAGTTCTGTGGAGATAAAATTACCTATGAATGAGTTCATTGAAAGAGATCTGCCAGCAATGGCAGGTATGATACAAGAATTTATGCTCTTGATCAACTAAAGTACTTAAATATATCTGGTCGGGATTCGACCAGACCGAACTGAACGCCATCAGCATTTTTTCGAGACACCTGAACTTCATGTGCAAATATTTTCATCTTGAAACAAAACCTTTGATGTTTATGAGCTAGAATCAATAGTTTATAATTCAAGGAATTCATTTTAATGATTTGTATTCGGTTTTGGGATCTAGGATATGAATAACTCAAGATTTAGTTGCTGTTGTATTTAAATTTTCAAATGGCGCTCAGTTCGGTCTGGTCGGAGACCGGCCATCTATAAACTTTATCTGCGAGTTTAAATATAAATAATTTATCAGAAATAACGTTTCCTAACTACATTCAACTCTTAAAAACGATTGTTTATGAATTTTATTTTATATTTTTGATTTTATTTTCATTGCAAACGTTTTCTCTTAAGTTTCGATAAATTTCAGGTAAAGTTGTTCTGTTTATTTTTTTCAAGGTTGCGTCATAACGTTTCCGGCCTAATCTGTTTCCCCACTTCCTGGTACACCTAAGTGCTTTTCAAGCCACCTGGAAGAAAATTGAACACCTTCCCAGAATGTTATCCCAAATTTGGACATGTAAGTACGCAGCAGCAGCCGGTATGATCGATGAAGCCGAAGTAAACCACATTTGACGTCCCCTTGACAGATTGCTTCAAAACGTGTGTTTATATACTAGTATCAATTCCGGAAAAAATGCCACTTCATGAATGCTTTTCTTCTCTGCAAAGCCTACTGTGCACATTTTTCACTGCTGCCTCTGCTAGTAATATGTAAGTGTGTGAGGGATGATACAATGATTGATAAGGTTCCACAACAGTTATTTTTTCGGAAAAAAAGATCCGGTACCGGAACCCATAGTCTAGGCTGGGCCTTTCTTTGCCCTGGCAATCGATCTTGGCAGGGGCTTTTTTACCCGGCTATCAAACCATCAAAATAGGGGTTGATCCGCAAAGAAAGTGGATACGTGGCTGGAATCTCAAATTCATCCATCCATCCATCTATCCATCCATCGATCCATTTTGTTCAGCACCCTGTTCCTGTTCCCTGTTCCAGGTGGGAGTTCGGGACCGCAACCTTTACAGATACCTGGCTTACCTGTGCTCTCGAAATCGTTCCACCACACCCATCGATTCGATTGTGGCCATCCAACAAACTAGAGGCTTTGGCAAATCAATTCCTAGCGATTCCGTGTGCGGTCGTTGCCACCAATAAGTAGAGTTAGTCGAGTGGGTTTCTGGATCTGAATCCATAGATGTAAACGTAAAGTGAGTGTGTGTGTGTATAGCGGATAGGATGTGTTGCGCACCGACAGCGGTTGATTGACGGTTTTGGGTTTCAGGCCTCTCGCTGCCATCATCGGATGAACTGAACACGGAACCATTCCTACGCCATCATCATTCAATAACACGTCTCGGGTCGAAACAATCACACTGCGGCTGCTGCTGGTTGAGGCAGGAACGAAAATGCGTGGAACAAGCCCACGGAAACAGAACATGTGTCAAAACAGGCAGGTTTTCATATTTCGATAAGACCCTTTAGATACCTCCAAGGGAGCTGACCATTGTCTGGACCCGTGGATGAGTAAAGTTCAGTGAACTTGAAATTTTTGGTTCCAGGTATAAAAAATGAGTCATCTGGTGGTTGAAGGATCTCTTTCCTATATTTCCACGGAATAAGTCCATAATAAGCTTCAGTGAATGGAGGCAAGACTAAATCTAGTGAGAAATATTCTCACTAGTAGATTAAATTGGTAGACAATCCTCGAGAAAATTTAATCCGATTGTTTGTTCATACTGAATGTTTCAATGGGTACATGAAGTCGAAGCAATATAAATCATGGCCGTAGGAACGGGTGGTGTTTTGAGGGTTAAACCACCCCCTCCCCCCCATGAGGGTCCAAAATTATAAAGCAAAATGTTCTTCTTTAAATTCAATATTTTAAATTCATAATAAATGGTGCATGACTAAAGTTATTCAAGAGTTACAATCTCGACTCAGAACTAAGACCAAAACCTCAAACCTTATCCCAAGTCCACAATTTTAGTATAAATTTTAACAAATTTTCACGTTTATTGTTAGAAACTTAAAAACTGTACTCGAAAAACGCAATCAAAAGTTTTTCACAAAATAAGTTGGTGCATGAATTCTTGTACAGTCCTTAGTATCCAATATCGAATTTTCAATAAGATTAGACTCACTAAGGTTGCCTGATTGACCGGAATTTATCCGAATGTTTTTACTTATTTGCAAAATCAAAGCAAAATTTAAATTGCGTGATAACAATTTTGTATTTTACGTCCAAAACATTTTTTTAACAAAGTTTATCCAAATAAACTGGCTTATGTGTATCGATGAAAACAAACTACTTTAAGAATTTTTTCTTCTTGGTTTTAATTGAAGAATTCCTAAATTTGCCTGGATATTGCTCAGATTTTGAGTTGTAAACTTTGAAATCGAATGTCCGGATTTTACAAGGTTTTTAGATGAAATAGTTCAGATTTTTTTAGAGGACGAATAACAGCTAGGGGAAAAGTTCATATAACGCCCCATGTGGCTAAAACGCGCCACCCTTGTTTTGAAGAATCTGAAACATTTTAAGTCTGCAAAATATTATCAATTTGTTCTAAATGCTGTGATTGGTCATGGCAAGTACTATTTTTTCCTTAAAATTCCCCTGTGTCGTGATAATTTCACAATTTTGGTTTTTCTTCCTTTCGATCTAAATTTTAAAACACTTTTAATAAGGTAACACAAACCAGAGAAAAACGAATAAGAGAATATTTTCTGACACATCGATAGAGAAGAATCTAAACTATGATTTTACATAAAATTTCATACCGAACTCGCTAAGGTATGCTTTATATGGGTATGTTCTATCACGGCCCATGCGCTCGTTAAAACGCGCCAATCATAGTAGGCTGAAAATAGCATTAATTTTTCAAAAAGGCCAATTTTCATAGAGAATGAACAAAAAGTCTAAAACCATATTTTGAGCGTGAATTCAGCCCAAAAAATCTATTTTTATTTTCTCTTTTAATTTTGATTAGTTCATTTTGATTTTTTTTTTCAGTCAAAATGTCGGTAAGGATTGGTGTGTTTTCGGTCTTCGGCTGCTTTCGGGTGTGTTTGGCTGCAAGGCGCATATTGAATACACAGCGGCGCGTATTTGCAACACAGTTTTGATCAGTGGCTTTGAATATGGTTTTCAAAAATCAAGTTTTTGAAGCAGCTCTAGCAATTTGAGTAATAAAAAATCATAGGCATTTGTAGAAAACACTTTTCTTCAACGAACACGAACACCCAATTTTAATACAATTTGTAGTGGAATAGGGGAACATGCCCTATTATGCGCCACCTAAGCGAATCGCTGATTTTCTATGTATTCCACGTACAAATTGTGTTAAAAATGGGTGAAATCGTTGAAGAAAATTGTTTTCTACAAATGCCTATGATTTTTTATTGCTCACATCGCTATAGTTGCTTCAAAAACTTGATTTTTAAAAACCTTATTCAAAGCCACAGAACAAAACTGTGTTGCGAATACGCGCCGCTGTGTATTCAATACGCGCCTAGCATCCGAACACACCCGAGAGCAGCCGAAGACCGAAAACACACCAATACTTACAGACACTTTGACTGAAAAGAAAATCAAAATGGACTAATCAAAATTTAAAAAAAATTAAAAATAGATTTTTTGGGGTGAATTAACGCTCAAAATATGGTTTTAGATTTTTTGTTCATTTTCAATGAAAATTGGCCCTTTTGAAAAATTAATGCTATTTTCAGCCTACTACGATTGGCGCGTTATAACGAGCGTATAGGCCGTGATAGAACATACCCATAAAAAGCATACCTTAGCGAGTTCAGTATGATTTTTCAGCATTAAATCATAGTTTAGATTCTCCTCTATCGATGTGTAAGAATATATGGTCTTATTCGTTTTTCTCTGCTTGGTGACAGCTTATTGAAAGTGTTTTAAAATTTAGATCGAAATGAAGAAAAACCTAAATTGTGAAATTATCACGACACAGGAGCATTTTAAGGAAAAATTCACACTTGCCATGATCAATCACAGCATTTAAAACAAATTGGTAATATTTTGCAGGCTTAAAATGTTTCAGATTCTACAAAACAAGGGTGGCGCGTATTAGCCAAAAGGGGCGTTATATGAACTTTTCCACTACATAGAAAATCCGCGATTCGCTTAGGTGGCGCATTATAGGGCATGTTCCCCTACTGTTAAAATCCTCTCTAAATAAATTAAATTAGAATTAGAATAAGTTCAGATATTCCCTGCACGGATAGGTGCGGAAAAATATCTGGTGAGCTTAGGTTTGAAAAATTTCCTACGTTCTGGTTCCATTTTTTTTTTTCATAAGCCTTAATTTGTAGCCTGTGGCCGGATTGTGGAATCTGTATCCAGTTTATAATTCTGGATTTTCAGTTCGGTTCATCATTGGAACAAAATCCTTATCCGAATCTTGGTGATGAAATTAAAAATCAAAAAAGATTCATTTGACATGTTCGAAACTCATCATTCTGGAGTATAACAAAAATGTTTAAAATAACAAACCGTTTTTTAATTCGGATTAAAAATTTTTTAATCTTAATTCTTATGCCGAATTAGATCTTAAAAAGTTTCATAATGGTGATCCAGAAATGAAATATCAGAGTTTCGTCATTCGGTATTTTCAGTCAGATTCACTAAAGCTTAGTTCTTTTAGAAATGGGACACTTTCATTTGCTAATAGCTCGTTTACTGGTTATCGGATAATCAAAATTTTGTCAGCATTTTGTTGCCTGTGAAAAGTACTATTCGACCTATTTTTTTCAAAATTTAAGATTCACGCATTTTTGAATTATGTACGATGCAAGAAAAAAAGAAAAAAATAATTTTGCACAGTTTCCTTTAAAATTCGTCATTATCAAATTGTTAGCTGACAAAACCTTTGATTTTTCAAAGAATTACTGAGTTTGTGTGGTGGATAAGTATGCAAACACTGTCAATAATGTCCACAAAGTTCAAATCAAGCATTGGAGTGAAGCACATGATCGGCAACTACGGTTGAGGGTCATCAGGGAAGTCAAGTCTCTTACCAGTATATTTAATTTTCAATAAGCGAAAAACTAAGGGTAAATCGCTGAAATGTCCAAAACAATTTTCTCCGATAAGCTGAAAGTGTTGCCTAATGATGACTCATTCAAAACCAACCTCAAACAACCATTTTTTGCTAGTTCCAGAGCTCGTAAGCTGTAAAGCCGGCCCCGAGGCTATGGGACTGGTGATTTCTGATGAACGACAAAACTTATGAAATATCCTATTTTAAATAAACTCCAGCGTTTGAATCCTATACCATGTCTGCTCGTTGCAATATCCCGAGTATATTAAAGGATGTATTTGCTGGTTATTTTGTATAAAATTATAATGATTTGCCAAAATTCTGCTCCTGCGAAAAAAAAAACAAAAATTTTCAAAACGAAACTTTGGTTTTCGCTATTTTTAAAAGCCTAAAAAGAGTAATCTTGTATGTACCACCTGCAACCTACGATTTATACTAACCGATTTTATCTTATTATAACATCTTATGATGGTTTCACTTCGTTATTGTCAGATTTTGCCAGAAGAAATTCCATTAAAAACGTTCAAAAATGTGGTCAAAAATAATCAAATTTGTTCATTTCGAAACTACTGTATCCACTAAAATGCATCCAGTCTCTTTTAAAAGAGAAGTATTGAACCGAAAAGTATCAGAAATTGAAGAAGGAAGGTTAAGCCACCTAAAATATAGATTTGACGAAGTATAAGTTGGAAAAACTGATCAATACCATGATTGAAAAAAGTGTGCGCCGGCCAATGGGAGATACCAAGAATAAAATAGAAATTTCTCTAACCAAAAACGATAAATAATTTTTTTTTAATTTTTTCATGAAATATCATAACATTACCTTCATTTTCTTCATATAAAGTATTTCGATCAAACGAATGGTTTTTGAGATACACGCATTCGTAACTGTCCCATTTCTAAAAGAACTACGCTTTAGTTGAATTACGAATAAATAATTGAAGGCCTCGACCAGCGAACATCAGCCGGGAGGACGATAGGTAGCCGCAAAGGAGTAACCGAACAAGACGAAACTTACATCAATTCCCGCCAACAGCTATTTTTTCCGGGAATTTAACACTACGATCATTCTTCCCAACCGTAGTCTGAGTGAGTACTCATAATAAACCCATCCATATTCTCTAGCTTTAACCGTCTCTGTTGAGCCGGATGAACGAAGTGTTTTTCGCAGTTTCAGACGAGAATATCGTGTTTTCGGACTGGCGAGCCGACAAAAGTAGCCTTTTTACCACCCACCAAGTGGAAAAATCGGAAAAAATAATCAAAAATGAAATGATTTATTTGGCGCAAAATAGTTGAACAATTTTGCGAGAAACCAAGCGTCTCCAAAAAAAGCACTCCTAGTTAAAAGTTTTGAAAGAGGGAAAATGGTTAGGCCTAAACAGTATTATGTAAACACTACACGACACACATCAAATCAGATTTCTTTATTTTCTGGTCCAGGTAAAAGGGTTTGGTCTCGTCCTATGATTAGCACCCCTAGCTTGCTTTCGTAACGAACAGCTAACTCCCATTTCCACGATTTTTTCCCGAGTGTTGTCTCGACTTTGGGGCGGCTCTTAAGGGTCGAAGTACGGATCCCTTTTTGGAGTCCCTCCCGCTTCTTTAACAAAATAGGGAATCAGAAGGAACATGCGACCGAATCTCTTCAGCTGGACATCTGCTTGAAACCGGAAGCGTATTTCTCGTTATAATGTCCTGGAATTACGAGACTTGTTGGCATAGTACTCCTACCTTATTTTTATAGAACGTTGAGTTCTCGCTTCATTCAATTGGACGCACAATACTAAAGAGTCACATGTAAGATTTTTGAATTTTCCAGATGCTTTCAATTCTGAAGAAACGTCCACTTAATGTTCTGAAGCTTGAAAGTTCTACCAGTTGTTAGGAGCATAATTTTTGAAGAATTAAATTTTCGGCTACATTTTTAAATTTCAGTTGAATTCAACCTCATACCTCTGGTTTTTGGAAAGGATTAGAAAAGGAATGGTATAAAAAAGCTTGATTAGTTAAAAAAAAATATTTCTCTTCACTTTTTTTATTTTATAAGCTTTTCTTTGTCGAAGAAATTATAAATATTCTTTTTATGTTAATATGTTCAAATCTTTTACTTTAACAACAAGCAAAGTATTCGTTTAAGCTTGACATGGTTTTTTTTTAAACTTCCTTGACTCAATATTTGCCAGCGCATTAAAATTGATATAAAATAAAAAGGTGAATACCCTAGAGTGCCGAAAAAACTCTAGTGGTTATTTTTGTAATACTAATGTTCATTGATCATTTATAGATTTTTTTTTAAATTAAAATCAATAACAACAAATCTTTAATGCAGTTCTTTCAAACACTGAAATTTTAAAAATTATATGTTTTTGGCTCTTCCGACTCAAAAGGTTGCCAACCATTGCCAAAGTTCTTTAACCATAAATCCGATCAAGAGCATTTTTAGTAGTTTCCGAATCCAATCCACTTTTTAACTCGATATTTGTTCTAGAAAAATTCAACTGTGCATGAGTTAGTAAGTCATGAAGGAGTTTCTTAAGATTATGGGGCTTTTTTGGGAGCTGAAATTTATTCATCAATGGAAATAAAAGAAATGCGAAAAATGTCCTAGAAAAAAGCAAGTGTATTCAAAGGGGGAACTAGATTCAAGAAATGGCCTGGGTATCGTGAGTAATTTTAGTTTTCAAGGTTTGGGAAAAGAAGCAGCCCTCATGCACCTATGGATATTTAAACGGCAAATAAGTATCAAGTGGATTGATGGATTCGTTAGAGATCTAAATTGAAAATACTGGTTCTTTGAAACCCCATGATAATCAGCAGTATCTCGGGTTAAAAAAATGAGCTATTTCCATTTTCATTCGTTTATTTGTGAATACTATATTATTTCCTTTTCCTTATTCATTTATCATGCAAAGTAGGATTTTCCATCAAATCGAATAAACATTCCTTTTCCTGTCTAAACCAATGCTTTATATGTAGGGTCGTATGAATTCTCTGCACCTGAAATGATCATTTAGCTGTTCAGACTATCCCTATATGATTACATTGACTTGCCACGGTATACATTGTGGTACCACTTTAATTCTCAATAACAACACTTGAAATGAGTATTGAATCCAGGTACTCATTTTTGCTTCTTGTGTTGGGCTTGATTAGTTTTTATGCCATGGGTATCAGCCAATGCAAGATGTGTGTAGTCACCGTATGTTATGCTGTCTTAAAAAAATATCTTTAGTATATGTGGGGTTTGAACAAAGAAATTTAGTACAACCTTGAGTATTTGATTGTTGCATGGCGGGAGTAGGATATAGGTCACTAAAAAATAGCGATAAGAAGCAAAACCTGGTCAAACTGCTGAACCTATGAAAAAAAAAACACTATCAAATCCGATGGTTTAAAGACGTGCGGGTGCTGGGAGTGCTAGCTCTATTGATATTCCATAAACCCATTTCAGAATGGCATCTTCGAGCTGCATATTCCGAGGTTACTTACATTTTCAACTAGCTGACCCGATGTGCTTTGCTACCCCTTTCTTTGAAAAAATTAAGTTCGTTAAAATGATTATAATTAAAATAAAGTTTAAACCTAACTTGAAAGTTTGAAGGGTGAAAGAGCCACCCTTTTAAAAAACAGGAGGATCTTCAATACAATAAAGCAATCCTTTCAATAAAAAAATCGTTTTTTTTAAGCGGTAGGAGTATTTCAATTCAGGCAAATTTGTACATATTCAAAAACTGTGCCAAACTTAATGAAAACACTAATACATTGGTTTTGTTTGATGATATGTAAGTTACATTTACTGAATATGAGAGTCTTCAGGTAATTAAATGGGAAGCGTCTATCAAAATGATTTCATCTAATTTTGTTAAAACTAATTTGTCAATTTAATAAATCATCTCATTATGTCAAAATGCGTAGCCTTTCTAGGAAAAGATAAACTTGTATATAATGGTAAACGAATATTATGTTTCTTGCAACTTAATACAAGGAATGCTCTCACCGATTTTTCAGTGTTTATCCCTTCATCCTTCACATTTGGAGACCACACTTCCAGGAGATCGGGATAATGATGCAATGTAAACGAATCAGAGATATATTTACATTCATTTAACATTATAAACATTCAGATAGATACCGCCTGTATCGCAGAAAAAAAACGATCGCAGCAAGCCGAGCGCATAAAAACTACGTTTGCGTAGACTGCATTAGTGCCAAATAAAACACATCAGTGCCGATTTCTCCCTCTTCGTTCGAGGCCTTACAATTACACAATTAATTTTTGTATGTCATTTTCGAGGGACAAAACTACTTCTAAACTGTCACACTCTCCTCACAACAAGCGCTTCCCTTAACATCCCCAGAACTCCACACGAGAATAAAATTCAAATTCAATGTGTAAACACTCCGTTTCAGCAGCCACCGGTTTGCAGCTCCTTGAAATCGGAATTTTTGGCGGATACTTCTGCACTTCCTTCCAGGTCTCAATTTAAGCCATTTCTAGTTTATTTCCAACTGTTTTACGTACTGAATTGAAAAATTTTAAATAATTCTTGCGGACGGGCGTTCGATTACCAAAAGTCATCGCCTAGTTACTGGTAAAATGATCCTAAATTTTATTTTTAAAGAAAAAAAATCTAAGAGAACATGCAATAAACTATAGTGATTCCTTTAATATTAACCCTAATCCGTCAAAAAAATTTTGTAACCCGTCGTAGATCGTGAAGTGTCAATTTTAAACACCTGACAAAAAAAAACCTATAAATCTCTTGTTAATACGAAAGTAAATAAAAAAAAAACTTTAAAATGTTCTCGCTAAAAGTGGCCCTTTATTCCCCTATAAATTGTTGATGATGACTTGTCAGAGCAACGCATTAATGATCGTATCAATGAACAAAAACCATTAGTTGCATAAAAATCCTGGCAGCAGACAGTATTAATAAGTTTTAGTTTTAAAATACAATTAACCTTAAAATTTGATCTGTTAATGCTTCAACAGTGCGCTAAATTTGATAATTCCATGAGAGCCTTTCAACTCTATGGAATATTCATGAGAACAGACTCGTTGATCTAATCTCCCAAGATTTTTATCATTTTTCCTTGATATTTTTTGAAGTTGAATATTTTTTAAGATACTCAATGTTAAGGCACACCATAAGTCGTCCAATGATGACTTTGAGCGATGGGATGTAATCTGTACCTTGAATTTCCGTGACCGTGATTGTGGTGAAGTTAGAACGCATATTCTGTGTGACAGCAATGTATTCTCCAAGCACCCTTTACTTTACGATCTGGATGATAATATTTGCCATCCTACTATCTGTTGAACAATTGTAAAGAAAAATTCTTAAATTCTAGAGATCAAATCGTTCCAACGATCCACCACCAAATAAACAACTTTACTTAAATTTGAAAATTCTAATGTTACAAAATTTTATAGACGGATAGAAGGTTTGAAGAAATGAAAGATGGTGAAAATGAGCGAATAGAATTTTTTAGAAGCTTCATCATGACATACCCAATTTTTGTTCGAGCACGAGCCAACTATTATGAAGTGATAGATACAGATAGAATTGTATAAACCACCACATATTAGTTGGCCAAGCGTGGTTTGCCTGTAGCCTTCTAAGTTTGTTATCATCGCGTTCGATACAACCGGGGTTTTTACTTTTCACCGATAAAGCCGATAAAATTAAGTAACAAACATAAATTACGGTGATTAATCTGTTCAGACTTTTTTGTATTAGACCATTTTTCTGTCTTTCAGGCAGAGAAATATTTAAGCGTACGATACCACTATTTGGCATAAAACGATATGCGAAAAACATAACTTTAATCAGTTCACATTAAAAACCGTTACATATTCTAGCAAATTGTATAAGATACAAGTAAAAAATTAAAAAAAATTCAAATATTGTTGAGTTACCGAGCAAACTAACTGTACAAACAATATGTATTTTTCTTCTTATAGAGTTGAACTGATTTTTATTATTCTCAAAAAATTTATTAGGATTACATTTCACTTCTTAGCATAGATAAAAATTGTTGAAGTAAATTTGAAAAACTTTTCAAAACAAGCTTTACACCGAAAGAGGGGAAACATCTAAAACATCAGAAATTTTTCTAGGAAACATCCCCTTTTTTCAGAACCACTAAAAATCGAAAATGTTGCTTTGGTTCATATAAATGTTTGCAAACATTGAAACCTCAAATACAAACAATAAGCTTTCCCTACTACAGGTAACGTTTCCTGTTTCAGTTATCGCTGATTGCGGGCAACCAGCTGTGAATAAGGTGTACCGTACACTACACTGACTGTTGTTAGTAATTCTGAATGGAAGGCGCTTAAAATAATTTCTAGTGCAAAACTACTAACCAAAGTTTCGCCGGAAGATGCGGGAAACCAGGGCAGATTTAATTATTCTAGCCGAAGAATTCTTCCCTCCCCTAGCAGCAAGGAAGGTAGTTGCGTTCGCATTCGCGAGTGGGAGATTTTTGAAGAACTTCCTTTTCAGCTCAGAAACATTTCGAAGTGAGGGTCGTGCTGCGGGGTTTAATTACTCGCAACCGCCCCCAGTTTGAAGTAAGGAGTCCTAGTTTGGTCCTGCAACTTCACCCACATCGAATCCGTTGTCGGGGGAGGAGGAAATCGTCTGACATCGCCAGCTGGCAAACAATAACAACAACACTCTCGCATTTTAGTTGCATACTTGCACATTCAGTGCTCAGCTAGGCGATGTCATTT
>NC_073693.1:368345838-368362515 GCF_029784155.1 Uranotaenia lowii
AAAAGGCTCCGTTGAGCCTGGTACGATACAATAAACTAAACTTACCCAAGTAACAATTTAAGTTTTATTCCAACCTTAACAGTTCGCTTAAGACCATTTCCTAAAGCTACTTTATAAGCCAAAGCGCATTCTACGCATTAGCACAACTACTTTAAAGCTAACATATGGCCAAAAGGGCCCATTTTGTTAACGTTTTTAAAGCTAATTCTATACGCTATAATAGAACATCCAACAGAATAGTTTTATTCGACCTTATAGACATAGCTTTAAGAAACCTTTCAGAGCCCTCTTCAGACTATCCACAGCTCTTTTAAAACTACGTCGTGGAATCTGATAGGAATTTTACTGTGGGAGCTGTGAAATCTGATAGGAATTTTACTGTGGCAGCTGTGGAATCTAACAGAAATTTTACTGTGGGAGCTTTCTGTTCCGTGTTTTCGCTCGCTTTATCACTTACTCTCCCAAGCATTTGATGATAGGTAAAGATTCCATTTAAAATATTTTAAAAATATTCTCATTCTCATTTTCAATATATCTAAGCAAGAAACTTCCTGCAACCTCAGATTTCTGGTGAAGTATATACGAAATAGCATCAAAACTTAAGCGCGCCTCAAAGAAAATCAAGGTTGGCCATATTTTAAGCATTTTTTAAATAAAAAATTATAATTAAAGGAAAAAAATAAATTGGCTCAAAAGATGCAACTTTTGTTTTGCGTTGAAATTCATCACCTATACAACAAATAGTACCGCCAACATTGTCAAATTTGATGAAAATGTCTAGTTATTAGTATTAAAGTATTATTTCCAGCAACATGGCGTCAGTAATTTCGATTCAATTTCACAATCAACATGGCGTTCAGTAAATTAATATTGAAAATCTTAAGGCAGTTGTAAAACAGTGTTAAAATGGTTTTATGCCGGTTAGAAAAATGTGGTAATAAAACAATTTCAATCAACAGTTTTTAAATGGTTTTAAGAGACCTTGAATCACAGCTTCGTTTGACGTTTCTCTTAATGGAATACACGCTCATGATGGATTTATCCATTTTTGAGAAAGAGAAGTTTTTCGCAATAAATGAGAACATTTCGATTTGTTGCTTGGCAAAGGGCATTCATGCAACTTTTTGTTTTGTTTCCTTTTAACTATGAATAGAGGATGGTCAATTATCTTTAAATAACAAGTAGGTATTGCTATCAAATAATCTCAAACTGTTTTGGAATAGAACATTTTCTGTCATCAAAAACCTGGCCTCAAAGCTAAATAATAACCCGCATAAATGAAGGTTATAATCAAATGATTTTTGAAGCGTAATAAAACATTTAGCAAACGATTATTGAAATTGTAAAAACATTGCCTGAATCGTGAATTCCGAAATGATTGAATTATGAATGTGTAGTTAGGTTATGTAAAACAGTTAAAAACTGTTAAAACAGTTGTATGGGAAAACAATTGGAAGCGATAAAACGATTCTTTAAAACGTCCTTCGGATGTTTTGCTTACTATTACCAGAACTGCATTACGCTTTAAATAAATCGTTATTTTCAATGATCGGCCAATGCTAGTGGTCTTCATTCTGAATATATATCATCTGAAACTTGTTGAGGCTGATTTAGAATGAGCATTTTCGCTTCTGATGAAACTCAATTTCTCCGTCTTTGCTGAGTTGAAGCCGGTTTCTGCAGTGTTCTAGAAATTTTCACGGACGGTTGATCTGAAAATAATTTTGTTAGTTCTGGATTGGATGACGTAAATAAAGATCAACTTCGCATTGAGAGACAGAGATGGATAAATAAAACGAGTAGTTTAATAGGCATACTTGTAAATGAATTTTCTAATACAGTTATTCTTATCGAATCAGAAAAACCGTTTATTCACAGTAGGCACAGAGCGAATAATGATGTGGACTGATTTGCGGTTGTTTTGAAATATGAATGCGGATACAACAAAGTTGTTTTTATTTTTCAGATGAATTAGACTGTGTTAATTTATATCATTTTGATAGCACGCTTTTCTAAACTTTGAGTGATAATCCTTTCAAAACAGGTTATGCTATCTCAAAAAGAGGTAAAAAAGTTTAAGCGTGTATACGTTCTTCTCGATTGTCAAATCATCTGTCACTTAGGGGGCATCCATAAATTACGTAACGCCCCTAGGGGGGGAGGGGGTAAGCTCTAGCGTTACAAATTGTGACATAGGGGAGGGGGGGAGGTATGCTCATCGTTACGTAACGATTTTTCCTTAAAAATTTCAGTTTGATCGCAACTATTTTTAAGTCATGTAATTTTTGCAGAATGATATGCAAACCAAAATCAGCTTAAAATTTGTAAGCCACTACATAATTGAAACTAGTTTGAAACCTTTCCTCTTTGAAGACTCTGAAATAGACTCCTTAAAAAGTGTATTAAATATACGTGAAATATCTAGTGGAAAACCGAATATTTGTAAATTTATCCCCAAGAACTCAATTCAACCATAGGACGAAAATTTTACTATTTTTCTCAGTTGGTATAAAAAATGCAATTTTGATTATTCCGACGAATATTACTAAAACTAGTATACTTTGCATAACAAGTTCTGCAGGAGCATGAACAAAATTAAGTAAACAAGGTAGATCATTAGTTAACAAGCACAGAGCAACTCGCAATAAGAGAATCAATATATTTTATCAGAGAGTTATCATCAATGAGTACTAAGAAGCGATTTGGATAGATATTTATTCCGTTTTGAAGAACATTAAAAAATTTATGGTAAAATCTTTTTTTACCTGAAGAAATCAGTAAACAAAAACCTGAGAAGATGGGGGGGGGGTTATTATCAGCGTTACGTAATTTTCATAGGGGGGTACGTCGCAACGTTACGATCTGTGACATACGGGGGGGAGGGGGTCAAAAAAGTGCATTTTTTGCGTTACGTAATTTATGGATGCCGCCTTAGTTTTATCATGCCTACATCCAATGTTCCAATAAAACAATTTTTCAACTTGGCTTGAACGCTAGTTTTAAAAACGCATTGAGCGCATTATTAAAACTGGTACCAAAGCTCTAATAAAAACAGGAAAATATGTGTTTTATTGAATCTTTAGCAATACTTTTGCAACTTTTTTACAACACTCTTAAGATAGTGTTTTATTCAAGTTTTAGCAAAACTTTCAGGGCTCTTTTAAAACACACGATAAATGAAGCATTTCCTATGTTACAATAAAACCGTTTTAAAAATTGGATGCCATCGAAAAGTCTTCATAAAACAATATTTAAACTCAAAAAAGCCAATTGGCTTGATCTGTGTTACTTGGGTTAGACATGAATCTCAGTGGAAAAAGATTTCCTTTTAAGAAATACATTTAATTAAACAAAAACAACCAAAATCAAACTAAATAGAATTATTGAACTAACGCTTAACAAAAAAATATTGGAAAAAGGTTTAACTACTAAATTAAAATTAACAGATTAAGAATAAAATTATTGATTAAAACGCAAAAAAAAACTGGCAATGTGGTTTAGTTAAAGACTAAAGTAATTCTTTGAGGTGACGGATGAGTTGGGATTTGAAAGAGATATGGTTGTTAGTGCTTTTAAAGACTTCTGGAAGACTGTTGTAGGATAATGGTCCAATGTAAGAGATTCTGCGTTGACCAAAAGATGATGAACAGCAACTTTGAAGCAAATGATTTGACTGACTACCTGAGCTGAACAATAAATTTCGCTTATTATCTGTAGAGTTCAAATTATCGAACACGTACATTATTGTTTGCAAAGCTGCACAATTTAGATAAACGCAAAACATTATGAAATGTATTTGGATAAAGTAAGGAAGTTGGATAGAGGAAAGGTAGTTGAAGATAGTTTTCATACAACGATTCTGTAACGTCTGCAACCGGGCAAGAAGAGACAAAGATGCCCTCCCCTATACTAGTAGTTGAACTGGGAATGAATGAATGCAAAGTAAAATTTCATAAGAACATGACGCGGTACAAAATTCCTAACTCTCCAAAGAATGCCAAGGACGATGATTTTTTGATTATGTTGTTTATATGAAGACTCCAGGAAAGTGTTTAGTCCAGTGTCAATCCCAAGTATTTAAAGTTGTCAAATTTTTCAATTGTAGAATTTGCGATAAAAAAAAAGGTTATTACTGCTGGTGATAACTCTTCTGGACGAGCGAAAGATCATGTGTACTTATACCGTATTTGTTTTTTCCCCTCGATCAGTGTTCCACCGTACCCGACAAAAACAAACACAAATCGTGGCCAGTGTATGCTACCTCACTCACTCACACGCTCTCTCGCAACACTGACAAAATTTTCGGGGCACCACCGCCCAACATCGTCCGAATAAACAAACAGTTTGACAGCACCTAGTGGCGCACCAGTGCAACACTAGAGCAACACTCGGCATAAACAAATACGGTATTAGTTTTTGATAAGTTTAAAGTTAGAAGGTTACTTTTGAAATATTTGTGAAGAATCTCTAAGTTTTTTTTCCATTTGTTTAACTATAATATTTGGCAATTTTCAGGATAAATCAAAGCAGTGTCGTCTGCAAACAGCCTGGGAATGCCGTTTAAATGTAGATTGCTTAAATCGTTGATGTATAATAAGAATGACAATGGACCAATATTACTGCCTTGTGGTACACCCACATCAAGGGGTTCCAAGGAGCTTTCTGTTTGGTCGATAGAAATGAATTGTTCCAGAACTGTAAGATAGCTTTTAATGATGGTATTAGCAACACCTCTTATACCACACCGATCAAGTTTTTTGAGGAGGATTTCGTGATCTAAAGTATCAAAGGCTTTTTTCAAGTCTAGAAACCATCCTCAAACGATTTTTTCTTGTCTACATTTTCTATGACAGAATCAATCAGTTCACACATCACACATCAGTGTACTGCAGCCGGCTTTGAAGCCGCTTTGCAGGTTGTATTAAATATTATTTTCATTAACGAATTGGTTTAGTCTGCATATTAGAAGTTTTTCAAACACTTCGCTAAAAACGCTAAGCGTTGAAATTGGACGGTAATTGTTGATACATGTGTTGATCATCTGATTTAAAGACGGGAACAACTCTTGCGATTTTTATAATTTCTGGATAAATTCCCGTTTCCAAAAGATTATTGAAACACTCAGAAAGTATTCATGAATATTCCAAACAATTAGATATTACCAGGACCACTACTTATTTTGTTTTTTAAGGATTGGATTATGGAAACAACTTGGTTACTACTTGCAGGAAATGGTGTTGGGAACTCTATTTATAAGTGACAAATTATCAAAAGATGGATTATTGCTTAATGAAATACCTAATGAAATTTGAAAACAAAAAATTCAAAACTGTACAAACTGTAAAAATTATCTAAGTTGAACAGTGTGACAAAATTTACTTATTTATCAAAATAATCATAGTAATCAAAATTTTAAAAATTTTGAAATGATCAGAAATGTGCGAATTACTAAATTTTGAAAATTAAAAAAAATGTAAAATTGTCCGAATTGTCAAAATTGTAAGAATAGGCAAAAGAAATCAACACTGATGTTATGAAATCGCTTTGTACCTAAAATAATCACATTTTTGTAGGTAATAGAAAGAATTAGAGAAACATGAGGTATCAAAGAAAGAAAGAACGTTCTTTGACACCTCATGTTTCTTAAATTCTTTCCATCACCTACGAAAAAAAAAGACAAAAAAAGACAATTTTCAAAATTGTCAACATTTTCCAAATTGTCAAAATTGTTAAACATCAAAATGTCAAAATTATTCAGGCAAAATTTCTAAAATTATCAATATTGTCAAAATTTTCAAAATTATCAGCATTATAATGATGGGCAAAATTTCCAAAAATGTCAAAATTTTTAAAATTTTTAAAATTATTCAAATACAGTGAAAATAGTGAAAACTGTCAAGATTGTCAAAATAATTAAAAATATAAAAAAATATTAAAATTGTATAAATTTTGAGAACTGTCTAAATTTTCAAAATTTTCAAAATTGTCAAAATGGAAAAAAGACAAATGTCATAAATGTCAAAAGACCAAAATTGTCAAAATTTTAAAAAATTTCAGTATCGAGTTTTGAATACGGCGAATGCGCCCACATCACTGTTTCGAGGAAAACGCGTTCAAAGTTTGACAGTTGCATAAGCTCCAAGCTAAAATATTCTTCAGTTAATGTTGTACGCAAATTCGACCACTGTGCGTCAGAAAAACATTGATGACGGATCGATGATGATTGATAAGATAGGTGTAGAATTGTGTACGGAATAGGTATAGAATTGTGTACATAAATTTGTGTTAGTAAAAGTATGATGAATGTTTACACCATTTTGTTCTGTTATGAATTCGGTTTAGCTAGAAAGAGTTTGTGATCAAATTGATTGGAGTAATTTGAGTGATTACGGGCACTGCCGCTTATCGGAAAGTTTTAGCGAAACTCTAGACTGGATCTGTAAGTAGAAAAAGTAGAGAAAAGGATCAAGTCAGATATACTAGAACCGATATACACCACTTAACGAGAAATCGGGAGACACGAATAGCGCTATCTGGCGACAGAAATGGAACTATTACACTGTGATTTTTTTCGGAGCTTTGATCAGAGATGCCAGGTGTCCTGATTTTTCAATTGACAATCGCAAAAAGTGTGGCGTAGCATATAGAAAAGGCGGAAGTAAATTGATTACTATTTGAATAAAAATGAATTATTAACAGCGAATATTCTTACAATTCTTAAAACGTTGTCTAGACCCTTAAAGCATCGGCAGCGATAAGTGCTGTCCCAGGTGTGTTAACCCCGGACACATTCTAGGTCCTTTTTTAGCTTTAGCAGTACATTTGCGCACCGGTAAGTGCTAAACTGGTTTCCATTTTAGCCACTGGTGACGCTCCGATAGGTGTTGTTGTTTTTTGATGCTATTTCCTTTTGTTAGCATCTGTCATATCAGGAGCTGGTCGGTATTCAAATATTGCTCCTGGCTTGCTTTTTCAATACCGAGGAGCAAGTGTCAAAATTGAGTGTTATTATAGCTTTGACACCTGACCGCTGCTGATACTCTTAAACATCGTGATTGTAATATTCCTATCGATTTAGCGCAAAGTTTAAAAAAAGAAAGAATGAAAAGGGAATGTTGTTAGAATCATAAACTTTAAGGTCAAGAATTCGTTATAAATGACTAATTTATTATGACTTCATAAATAACTAAAAATACATTGATTTACGACACTCGCCATAAAATCTGCCTGCACAGATTTTAGACTTTTGCATTGCAAATTTCCGCCAACACTTAACGAGAAAGCAAACAAACTACAAACTTCTTAATCTAACATTTGCGCCTTTTAGTTTCTTTAAATCAAATTCCATAAATTTTATTTAATCTTTGTCTTTATTTCGAGTTTTTAGCAACGATCCGTTACCTAGAATATGTCATACAAAACGGCAAATCAAAATAAGCGGAAGCTTAATACAAATTTTAAAAGCTTAGCTAAGAGACGAAAATTAAATATAGATAAAGTAATAAAAAAAATGAAATTAAAAAATGACTATTATTCATTTTTCCTAGTTATATTTAAACAGTTTTTTGTGTTTTGGAATATCATTTGTTTTGCAATGGTATAAAATAATAAAAACGTTTCATTTCAAAACCAATATACATGCCAATACCAATATAATTTCGTCACATTCCATGGCGGGAACAGAATTTTTCCTTCTTGGTAATAACAAATGACATGATGCTTAATGTGCACACAGTTTTCGTATTATTTAAAAAAAAAATGTGCTTAAATTTTGTTTTCTCCTTGATAATCGTTTCTGTGATACTATTTCAGCTGTGATTTTTTATTTGTTTAGATTTTTGTTTTGCGTTCACGTGCACAAATAAATGATGGGAAAACATTAAGAAATATATCGCATTCCGATTATTCATTGCGAATCAAAAGAGTTTTTTTTATTTTTTTCAGTACAATTGGTTTGAATTTGAAAGAAAAAACAATTCTGTTGCATACATTTGTCTCAATTAATAAAAAAAAATCAATCTGTGCCCTTTCAAAATGTTAATCTGGAGTTGTCAAAATGCTGATCAGGGATGCCGTCCGAACATATTTTCATCACTTTTTTTGTTTAGTTTAGGAACACAGAAAAAAAAATTCCGCTCATTTAAGAAATGAATTCAAAATTCGCACCACCAGCCTTTACTTCTTTCATGTTTTTCAGAAGAAATGTCACAAGTCTCTCAGGCATGATTTCAAGTCCATAATCAGGAAACATGGATATTAGTTGTTAGCTTTTTGTTTTTTTGGAGCACTGGCATTTCTGAAACGCTTTGTTAAAATTGATTTTTTTTAATCAATTCATTAATTATAAACATTCAAGAGAGATTATTGTCATGTTATTGCTGGATGAAAGCTCGGTATAATGTCCTTTGACCTAAGATCTGGATTTGATAAATGATTTAACAAACTTTATAGCTTGATGATGATAAACCAATTTGTTTGAAAATGATCAAATATTAACAAGAAAAATCTAGCATGAGACAATAACAATACCATCTTTTAATACGAATCGTTTAAAACCCCATTTTTTTGCCAAATTGAAAAGCGACACCCGTCATCTAGTAAAGAGAAAATAACGATATTTCTACGTAAATTTCGTGATATTTTTTTCCTTAACTATTATTAGTAAGCAAAATTTTGATAAACAGTTAAGCAGTTGACCGATTGAATTTAAAATCTTTTTCTTAAAAAAACACTTTGTGCGCATCCAAATCTATGTATTTTTTGAAACAATAAAATTTGTTGGTTTACTAAAATTTTTATGGTGCAAGAATAGAAACAAACAATTTCATTTATTATAACTGGCACCCCTGATCAAGTCGAGTCGGAATACACGCTATTTACAAGTTAGACGAATTTCTCGAATTAATGCTTCCATTTTGTCCGCTAGAGGATGCTGATGGTGTCGCCTTCTCATTATATGAAGAAAATAAGTGTGATGAATATTGTTTCAATTATATTTGATCAAGTGCTAATAGGAAGCTTTTATTTAGATCGAGTGCGAGTGCCGTTGAATCGACAGGAATTACTGAGCAAATTGATTGAGTCCATGCGTACCGTAAGTAACCGAATTTCGGAAGGAGTGCAAAATTTAAATGTTTATATGTTTAGGTTTAATGTGCTGAAAGCCGTGTATTGTGGAAAGAAGTTGGCCAGTCTGATCTCACGTGACGTAAGTTTTAAGATTTAGTTTAAAGCATAGCCTAATAAGAAAATTATTTAATAGGACCTGATAAAAAGCAGTCGTAGTAGCCATCGAGGAAGTAATCTTGTGTGAAGTAGGAAACTTTGAATGTAAGCGACCATGTGATATGTTTTTTGTTGTATCTAATTGTAATTCAATTATAGCTTTGAGTCCTTTGAATCCATCACTACAAAGACTTGTTTCCCTACTCTTGAGAAGTCCGAATAACAGTTAACATTGTGTACAATAAAAGTGTAGGTCTCCGAACGTACTTTATCACCTAGCTGATAACTGTATTTGATTACATTTGGCGTATTCGCCCTTTTAAAAATTCACTACTAAATTGTTCTTTTTTAAATTTCTTTATTTGAAGCGGTATACCTTTAGCAAAGATAGTAGTACTATTTTTACCTTTAAGCTTCAAGGAGTCCAACTTGTTTTGTATTTTTACAACTGTTTACTTAAGTCTAGATCACCACTTTTAAAAGAGAAGAGAAAATTTTAAAAAAAATGTTAAAATTGTCAAAATTTTCAAGGCTGTCTAAATGTTTAAAATTGACATAATTGTAAAAATTATCGAAAATGTCAAAATTATCCCAATTTTAAAACTTGTCAAAATTCAGGGGACCACTCAATTTCAATTTTTTATTTCCCGCATTTTTCCCGCATGGTCTCTTTAATTCACAAATTGTCAAATTTGTTTGCAATCACAAAAGCTTCATTAAACGGGTTTTTACCTTTAATAAGTAGGGGAGAGTGGGGTAAAGTGAGTCATGGGAAAACGTGAACCACTCTAAATATCTCAGCTGAATGTTGAGATCAAAATTTCAATCCAACTGTCATCGTCGTCACTTTGCGTAAGCACCTAAAGTACATAACAAAAATATTCCCCTACGCTTATGATCTTAGTTTTGTCAGTAATTTTTTATGGAACATAAATACGTCACACAAACGCAACCAATTTGCAAATCATAGCTTGTGGGGAACTGTGGACCACATTTTGTGGGGTATCTTAGGCCACCTATATTTTTGTACACATTCAGAACTTAAAATACGCTTTTCCTATCTGCAAAGTTTTCTTATACCGAATAAAGAGTTATGAAAACGATTCGATCATCGATATATCTCGTTTTATTTCCTCATCAGAAATTGTTTTAAAATAACTAAATTAATAATGAAGTTTCAGTTTTGGGTCAACTCATAAACTTTACACGTTATCTGGTCAATTTGGATTTGGTGGCCCACGTTTCCCCACAGTTTTTCAAAATCCATTAAAAATTACTTTTTTTGAAACAATCAGAACTCGGGAAATTAATATATTAGGAAAACGAAAAAAATGCCTTATGATACCTGAAAAATGTAGAAATCCTTTCCATTTATTTATTTCTTTTTATCTTTATAATAAGGAAGTTATGAAGCAAAGAAAAAAAGTGGTTCATGATACCCCATTCTCCCCTTATTTTATTATATTTTTTTAACTAAACTTAGCTGTGCAGACCGCGCATAAGCACTTAAGCATATTTTATGAGATTTTAAATTTCAACAACTAATTCTGCGCATTTTTTTATCTCGCTTACAAGAAATCTAATTTCAAAATCAGTAGGAACATTTAGTAAAAGTAAAAACTAAATTAGAAAATGCGCAAAATTTGGAACTAAACAGAAACTGGTATCGGTTTTGGGTAATTTATGAGAATTTTTGAAAGCAGTCACAATAAGAAATTAAGTAATTTACTATCTGAACCTTATTATTTTTCAAAAAAAAAAAATAGGTACCGTAAAACGGAGTAACTTTGATCATTTTCCAAGAGTAAACCCGTATTGGAAAAATGGGTACAAACCCTATCAAATGATAAACTTTGAAGAAAAAATAAAAATAGAAATAGTGGGAGGGTCTACAGGAATGTGTGATGGTAAAATTTCATTTGTATTTAGTAGCTCAAACCATTTAGCAATTAATTTAATTTTTGCCCCTAAATGTATGCACCTTAAAACTTATTTTTCGATTTTAAATGTTATTAAAAGAAAACGTTAAAAAGCAAGGTAAAATTTATAAACTAGCATTTGTTAATATTATGAAGGTGTTTTGTATCCTTTATGATCAAGAAAACTCGTAAAAACCGTCGAAAATAGAGACTGACCAATGTTACCCAAAAGTATCAGATTCAAAATAGAGACGAAATCGATTTTTAAATCAAATTTTAAGAAGTCTTATAAATTTCTGCAACCAAAGGAGTGCTGCTTAATTAATTGAGTCAGGAATTTTGGCTATGACATTCCGTTACGAGAAATGACATATTGAAGACCACAAAGAAATTCAAACGGAAAAAAAATATTTGTACCAACCATATGATTTTATCATCTTCGAGTTGCTCGAAGTTTCATGTTTGAATTTTTAAAATATAGTTTGAGTTGTGGTTTGAGTGTTAGTTTCAAAATGTTCTAGTTATCCTGGAACTCTGTGTCATAAGCACTGAGCAGCTGAGCCAAAAATTCCTGATTTCTTGGAGGAATTATCGAGTTTTTCTCGCATTTTCCCGATGGATTTATAATCCCGACTTTTTCTGCATTTCCCGAATGAGGAGTGGCCACTCTGAAAATTGTCAGTATTGACAAATTGTCAAAAATGTCCAATATATGAAAATGTTCAAAATATTATCAAAATTGTGAAAATTGAGTAAATTTACAGAAACCGACTAAATTGACAAAATTGACCAGATTTACAAAATTGGAAAAAAATTGGCAAAAGTGATAGAAATGTTATAGTTGGCAAAATGACTAATTTCGACTTTGACTTTGTGAAATTGATAAAACAAACTCAGTTGGCAAAATCGCCAGCCAAAAAAATATTTGCTGATATTGAGATATTCCAAATTTGTCGAATTCTTATTGAATGTTTCCTGATTTAAACGTCTATGTTTATCTATTGAAAAATTAACTATGTAATATTAGTTTTTTATTTGAATTTGTACATATACTAAAGTCAATAGGCTTTGTAACCAAATCTTGTTCTACCAGTCTATACTTGAAACAGGATATGTTTTCCCATTTTTTACCAATCCATTCGAAACTCATTTCTCTCGAAAACAATTTGCATTTAGCTCACTGGCAAAGTTTGTTGTGCCAAACATTTCTTACTTTTCCACCCACAAACATGTAACTTTTGACGTCGTTCCTCCCGTCGCTGCCCCCGGCGCACACATGGAATGATGCAAAACGAAACGAATGGATGCATAAATTTAATTAAAAGTTGAAAATTGTGTTGTTTCTCAATTATAAAAACCCCGACGAACCCGGACCGAACCAGCGAACGAAACGAATGGTTCTCGATTTTTGCCCGCCAGGTTCGAGGAGATGAGAGAGACCATCAGCATCAACGGCATCATCAGCATCACCTCTTTCATAGGTTGTTTTATAGGCCAATTTTGCTTATTTCAAAATTTGGCATATGACCCTGCCGGGAAAAATTTTGCCTATCAGCCACAAAACTTTTAATTAATCGAAAATGGTCTCACCGACGATGTTGGAGATTTAGTTTGAAAATTAAACAATAATTTCCGGTGCACGTGAAAGCAGAACCAGTTGGTTGGATGAATTTTTCTCTTATGACTGGTTAAGATTTTCCGGAAATTTAGTCAGATGATTGAACATCTTCAAAGCAGTCTACTCTAGAGATAATATTTTAGAATAGTAGAATTCAAGATTTACCTGAATGATACAGATAAATGTTTGATGAAAATGGAAAAATCTTCCGTACCCTAAGTTGCAATGGGTTAACGGCTGCGGTGTGTATGTTTGTGAAAATGATGGATCAACCCATCATTTTCCTGACAGTGTCGTTACACACAATCTTGTTAAACATGGTGTCATAATATGGCCTAAATTAGAAGAGGAGCTGGACATCTTTATTTAGTTTAAATTCAGCAGTAGGTTCAAAGATGTCTATTTTTTTTTTTTTTCATGATCCATGTTGATAAGATGAATGGGAGTTGAAACACTTGCCCTCCCTTCCGCAGAACAATCGCAACATTTGGTAGTGAAAGTATCACAATTTACCATAATAAAAGTTGATACTT
This sequence comes from Uranotaenia lowii, assembly GCF_029784155.1. Classification (NCBI taxonomy): domain Eukaryota; kingdom Metazoa; phylum Arthropoda; class Insecta; order Diptera; family Culicidae; genus Uranotaenia; species Uranotaenia lowii. The sequence continues at coordinate 368,359,134 of NC_073693.1, forward strand.
TCAATAGGGCATAATTCGTTTGGTTAGGTAGTTAGATGGTTTAGTCTTGTAGAATTAAAAATAGAGAAAACGTGTGAAAAGTATTACGACGTTAGGTAAAGGTTATGGTATTCGCCTCCCCAATGCTCTAGTAAGTGTGTATTTGCGGTTTATGAATTTCGTTGGCTTATTCTTAAATCAAGCATTTTACAAGAACTAGAGGCTCATTGGATGGGAATGCTGTTGTTGAAAATGTTATATTTCATTTGGTAAGACGTTTTTTTGCTTTTTATTTAATTATTCATTTTTAGCAAATCTTTACGTTTTTCGGTTTAGTTTGAAATTCATCTATGGAAGTATATATTAGAATGTACGGTTTTGAAGAATAACAATGAGTAGGTAGTCCTAATTACTGATTTCGAGCATTTTACAATAGGCATGCGGTATATTTTAATAGAACCCCTATGTAGATTTTTTGTAAATTATGATGGATTTTAACATTCAACTATGTGAGGTAGGTAGGGTACGGTAAGATGTGCTCTTATATCCATATTCTGGTAAATTTTCATGATTTTGTGATGTTGTGATAGGAATAAGGTAGCTTAATTCTACTATTAATTTGAGCTAGAATTTTTATTAGTTTGAAATAGGCTTGCTCCAAAAAGCAAAACAAACTCTCACATCCATATTTTGGTAAAATAGTATGATTAGCAATGAAATGGAAAAACTCTAAAAAGAAAAACAAAAATTTCAAAATTTAGAAAATGAAAGGCAAAAAATTAGGGAAAAACAGCAAATAACACTTCAATTACTTCATGCAAGAACTAATTCCTTCCTTTATATTTCTCTTTCCTCTCCTTTTCTCTTTCTTTTATTTTCATATACCCCTGCGCATACGATTCGGAGTCATATGATGACTGGACCCCGAGACAACTATCACGAAACCCATCACACATACCAGTGGAATTGGGGCGGAGACACGAAGCAGACGTTCAACAGACGACGACGAAGGAAGGAAAAACATATAAGATAAGTTAAAATGATTCCTTTAATAACACAAAAATTAAATGTAGTTAGATGCGTGGGGAGTATGTAGAGGCCAGTCTCGAACCCGCCCATGTCCTTCCTCCAACTGGTATCGGGAGGGGTTGGTTTATTATCTTGAACTGCATTTTATCCATATTCCATGGATATAATGAAGTGCTTGATGGTTTAACCAACGTCTCAAGATCGCTTACTATTCTACGCTGCCTTCTCTAAACTTTAAATTTTCTTCTCCAAACTATTCTAATTTTCATTTCCAGCGTCAGCTCCCCGAGCTATTTAAACGCCATAAAAAAAAAAAAAAAAAAAAAAAAAATGGAAAAATCTTATTTTATTGATAACTGAAAAAGGTACACATTTTAGCTTCGTAACATGACGTAACATGGCGAATAGTTAAAAGCTGAATTTTGAACCGGTCTCAGTGTTCGAAATTTCTTAAAAATGTTTTTTTTTATTAACCCGACATGATAGATTCCGCGAGGAAAATCGGGAGAAACAGATTTAAAATTTTTTTAATGATTTTGAACACTAAGACCATTTTCAAATGCATCTTTTAACTATTCCTCATCGACCCTATCATGTTGCAAAACTAACTTATGTGGGTTTTTTTGAGTTATATGCGAAATATTCGTTTTCATTTTCACCTGAGGTGTAACGCAACCTTAAGAAAACTTATCCGATGGAAGTTCTTCTGCAATCTTTCTGTCAAATTCAATTTGTTAGTTACAGATCCTCTATGTAACAAAAAAACGCATTAAAAAAGCTGTTTCGTTTTTCTTCCAATTGTCACTTTATTATGGGTATATGGATGTAAATGTAATTGGGGTTGAAATTTCATTTCATTGACTAAATATGTTTGTTTCCAACAGTGAAGCGCGTAAGTTTTCTAGTTACCATCGTCTTGTTAAAATCTATTCTCTCGTTTTAAGCGTTCCTACAACTTCCAAAGAACGAAAAATAATTAAAATGAAAACTCATATTCCAGTTTGGATCAGAATTATTTTATTAGAAAAAATCATAATGGTAAACCTAAAACATAGATAAGGAAACTGCTTTCTTGCATACTTTACTGTTTGGAATTTATTAAAATGAGATGTTTGAGTAGATGCGGATTACAATTGATTGGTGGCGGACAGATTTTGATCAATCCAAACATTTATTTAAACGGGCACGCATTTCATGCCTAAGTTTGGTTTCAACAGTTGTTAGACATGTTTCATCAATTGCCACAAGAGAGTAACATTTATTTGAGTTAACCAGTCTGTTTACAGAACTTCTGAATTTGTTCTTATTTTTTCTAGTGCAGTGCAGAATTTCATTCTCAAACTGAACTCGAGACCATGGAAAACAAAAGGCAACTTTACGGAATCCGTCCTTCGGGAGCGATCAACGTGTCTAGTATATTAATATAATATGCTTCAATCATGCTTGTATATATGTTTGCTGATCAATGGGCTTTTAATGTGTGAATATAGAAGACGCTTAAAACATATTTTCCAAATAAGCTGATAATGAAATAAGATTATATAGAATTTATTCCCGTTTTACTGTTGTTTGCATTCGGCAGGAACTTCCTTCTTTTTGCCACCCCGATTTTTTCGGTTGCTCTTGGCTGCTGGTGGCCGTCCTTCGTCCTCCTCCTCTTCCTCCTCGCCTTCTTCCTCTTCCTCCTCTCCTTCTTCGTCTTCCTCTTCTTCCTCCTCCTCTTCCTCTTCGCCATCGTCATCCTCGTCCATCACTTCACCCGTGTAGTACAACACGGCCTTCGGGATGATACGTGCCCGCAAGAAGTGTCCAATTTCGAAGTCGGACGCCAACAACATCTGGGTTTCGTCGTCCACGTTCTTCTCATCGTCTGGCACCTGCGGCGGGTTGAAGAAGTTGAAGAACGAATCGTTGGGCAGCGTTTTCGTCAGCGTTCGGACAACACCGCGCTGCTTGTGCTTCTGTTGTTTCTTGATAGTCTTGATTGTCACGTTCTTGCTTGGGTTCCACTGTATCGAGCAGCCGGTACACTTGAAAATTTCGGGACCTAACAAGATTAACAGTGTATGAGTAATTAATAAAATAATCCAGCTTTCAGTGTAACAAGTTTTCAAATTCAGGGGGAAAACATCTCGAACATTAAATTTCTGAAGACATCTCAGTAAAATTAAACAAATCTTATGCTTTACAAGCTTTCGCGAAATTATAAAATAGTAGAATCCTACCTTCGAAGCTGAAGGGTTCCTCCTCATCGACCTGGCAGCGCATGAAGTATTGCTTGGTCAGCACGGCATCCTTGAAGTACTGGTTCGGTGCAAAGTGGAACTCCAGAACGTAGCTCATCGGATCGTTCTTGTAGACGATGTTGACATTG
>NC_073693.1:368363015-368427173 GCF_029784155.1 Uranotaenia lowii
TACAAATATTTTTTTTCCGTTTGAATTTCTTTGTGGTCTTCAATATGTCATTTCACGTAACGGAATGTCAAAGCCAAAATTCCTCACTCAATTAATTAAGCAGCATTAAAATAACATAAATTACGGGTCGATATTTGCATATGAAGTGAATTCATTCTCGGGCAATGCTGATGAAGTTTTCAGATAAAGGCATATACCTACAATTAAAATTTTGCCACCATTGTAGTTGTATGGATAAAATCACTTAATTTCTGGCCTAAATACACAAGATGAACTCAAAACAGTTTTGAACTGAATTGACGTCTTGAAAATGAATCTACTTTCTTTAAAAAGCTTAAGGTTTAAAAATGAATAACACATTGGTGCACATTAGTATCAAAAATCAACTTTTTTTTAATTTGAATTTACTTATTTGGTACTACCTACATATTTTGAATAATTTATACAAATAACTTAATGTGACATTTATTGAAAATGCGTTTTATTAAAATACACTCTTTCATGACTATTATGATCATGAGCACAGAATTTCTGATAAAACAAAATCTTTCCACTTTGTTTTAAATACCGTAATCCGGGGTAATATTAATCACTTTTTTCAATATTTTTCAATTATTTTTTCTGTTAAGGGGAATGTGGCATGTTCCATATTTTTTTAAACCAGTACTGGACTCCTTTGAACGTAAAACATGGTTGCAGAAATTTATAAGACTACTTTAAATTTGATTTAAAAATCGATTTTGTCTCTATTTGGAAACTAACATTGGTAACATGGGGTAACATTGGTCAGTCTCTATTTTCGACGGTTTTTACGAGTTTTCTTGATCATAAAGGATACAAAACACCTTCATAATATTAACAAATGCTAGTTTATAAATTTTACCTTGCTTTACGTTTTCTTTTAATAACATTTAAAATCGAAAAATAGGTTTTAAGGTGCATACATTTAGGGGCAAAAATAAAATTAATTGCTAAATGGTTTGAGCTACTAAATACAAATGAAATTTTACCTTTACACATTCCTGTAGACCCCCCCCCCGCTATTTCTATTTTTATTTTTTCTTCAAAGTTTATCATTTGATAGGGTTCGTACCCATTTTTCCAATACGGGTTTACTCTTGGAAAATGATCAAAGTTACCCCGTTTTACGGTACCTCTTTCTTTTTGAAAAACAATGAGGTTGAGATAGTAAATTACTTATATTCTCTAATATTGTGACTGCTTTAAAAAATTCTCATAAATTACCCAAACCGATACCTGTTTCTGTTTAGTTCCAAATTTTGCACATTTTCTAATTTAAGTTTAACTTTTTTTTTATTTTTCTACTTTTCTGAAATTGGATTTCTTGTAAGCGAGGTAAAAAAATGCGCAGAACGCGCTAGTTTTTTAAAATTGAAATCTTATAAAATCTACTTAGAATAAAGAAATTTGAAAAAGAACAATTTGGTTGTGAATTTTGAAAAGAGCGCATTCGCCGTATTTAAAACTCGATACTGATGTTTTTTTAAAATTATTTTAAATACCGGCTATATCGGTGAAATTTTATATTCTTTGAGAAAGAATATTTAAGAATTGGAAGATACTAGAATAAGGTGAAAGATGTTGAAAATGAGAGGAAGGGTAATTTTAATTTGAAAAACTTTTCATCACATTTCATCGTTCTGTTCCTCACGGGCCTACTACCTTGCAGTGGTAAGTACAGATAGAATTGTAGCTACCACCACACAATAGTAGGCCTAGCAAGGTTCGTCCCACAAGCGGAAAACTTGCAGTACGAACAAACAATTTTTTTTTTTTAAATTTTGACAATTTTGATCTTTTGACATTTATGACATTCAAAACTTGATACTGATTTTTTTCTTAAAATTTAATTTTTTTTTAAAATTTAAAAATTTTTGAAAATTTTGAAAATTTTGAAAATTTTTAAATTTTGAAAATTTTGAAAATTTGGACAGTTTTGAAAATTTTTACAATTTTGAAAATTTGGACAATTTTGAAAATTTTTATAATTTTAATAATATTCCATATTTTTTGAAATTTTGACAGTCCTGACAGTTTTGACTATTTTACTGTATTTAGATAATTTTGAAAATTATGTCAATTTTTGACAATTTTTCTGATATTTTTGAAAATTTTGACAATATTTATAATTTTAGAAATTTTGACAATTCGGAAAATTTCGGCAATTTTATTTATGACAATTTTGACAGTTTGGAAAATTTTGTCAATTTTGTAGAAAATTCTTACCCTCGACAATTCGGACATTTTTTCCCTTTTTTTTATTTTGAAAAATTAGCAATTCGCACATTTCTGACCGTTTAAAAATTTTTACAATTTTAATAGTTTTGATTATTGTGATAATTAAGTAAATTTTGCCATACTGTTCAATTAAGACAATTTTTACAGTTTTTACAGTTTCAATTTTTTGTTTTCAAATTTTATTAAGAATTTCATTAAACAATAATTAAAAAAAACAGAAAATTTACCAGATTTTCTAAATTTCTTCTATAAGTAATAATAGACTAATTTGACAAAATAAAAAAAAATGTCTAAACTGCCAGAGTTGAGGTAGGTAATCATCAAAATATTTTATTTACGAATTAAAAAAATAAGGACTCATTTACATGAACAAGAAAGTAACCTAAATGGAAAATATCTCCAAATTGTAGACACTTTCAGAACACCCAAATTCTGAACGTTATTCCTAAATGTCATTGCCTTAATGAACTACGCCTTTAACTTTGTTCAGATCTAATCCATTGTTATGGATACTAACACACCCACGTAACATTCTTCGGAAAATCGCATGAATGCTTCTCATCTGTGATTGCTTGCTTCAGTTTTTTTTCCATTGTAGCTAGCTCGTTTCTTCTACTACTGGGAACAACCCTATAAATTTGCTACTTTTCATTTGGACCGAAATTTTCACCACATTGACCGCCTTCCGAAAATCTCAACATTCAGGAATTCGATCCTTGGTACCAGCCCAGCTCTTTTCCGGTCCAAACGGTCCAAACCAAACCCAAGCAAACGAACGTCCAAATAGATAGCCTACAAACGTGCGGCTTATGTATGTGGAACAAGTTCTTCCATCTCCGTTTGGTTGAATTCCACCCACTTTTTAGGTGGGTGGTTTTTTTTTCGTCTAGTGGCACCCAGCAATAGTAGGCCATGACAATCCGACAAACATGTGTTCGGAAATTATACGAAAAAGATAGCTTTTTTCTCGGGAAAACCATCCAGAGTGCTTTGATTGTTGCTCCATATGCAGAACACTACTAGAGGTTTGCTAGAAGCTTATGTCGAAAACTGGTCGAGTTGGTATTGTGTGAGGATATCGAATGGCAAAGTGGAAAAATACATTCGATTTGTAGAAGCTAAATGTATGCTAGCAACAAATATCGTAACCATATGGAGAGTGGCATAAATTATGTGACAATTTCCTGCTTTTTCGGTTCTGGACTAACCTGGATGTTGCTGTCTTTGGCTTCTTTTCGGAGAATTTCTAGTTTAGTTTCAAGGTAAGCTGTTTTCGATATTTGTTTTTTTGGGAAGCTTCCCAGTAGATAATTGTATTCTACTCTTCTTCCGAAAACCTGCAACATGCTCCGAATCATAAACGTATATTGACTACGAGATTTGAATTTTTAATTAAAAAAGCCAAAGCATTGATTTTCAAGCACTAGGTATACAGAAAGGTAAACCAAATTTCCAAAATTCCATTTACTGATGTCTCCCGTTTCATGAGTTAAACATGACAAGGATGGAATTTTTCAACAGAATTTGAAACAGGTATAAAGAGCAAATTATTCAAACCACATGAAACATCAAACTATATTTTATACCAGAGATAAGTTTCCAAACCATGAAAGTGCATTATTCATGCCCAAAACTCGGCACACATTTTGCCATGCTCTAGTTCGAAATCCGAACTCAATGCGGCACCTCAACTCACCTTTTGTTATTTGTACCCACAGAGGTAGAACAACAGCATTCGAAATTACCCACCCCCTCGCAGAACACCTGGTGAACAAACTTTAGAATTCCTCGACTTCCTCCGCATGTCATCCACGTGGTTGTCTCCGATGATTGCTGCTTGACCCACAACACCTCAAAGCAGGTGAACGACTAGACACAAGAAGAAAGAAAACGGACGCGGGAGGTCAGTCAGAAGAACCCCCCGAAGCTAACCAAAAACGTTTTGCATGCATAAATATGTGAGTTACAAGGCGGAACCACACGCCATCATCTCCTTCTACCCTTTTTCTCTCTATGGAGCCACTACTTTAGCAGATAAAGTTGGGATTCTGCATCCGGTATCTGTGCCACACCTGCGCTACAATTTTTCTTTTCAGTCGGTGAGTGGGTACCTCCTACCTACCAAAATGTGTCATTAAAATGCAGAACAGATGGGAATTGTTCTGTGGATCTAACAGGTATGAATGAAAGCTAACGTTAAGCTCGTTTGGCTCCAGAAAAAGTTGAAACAACGTATAGAAAATTCAGTGTTGTACTTCAGTGTTTTATTGGATTCTAGTGACAAAAGTTACTTGTATATTCATGGGCACGGGGCGAAACATACGCCAATTTAAGGCATGTTTCTATATTTCATGAACAGAATGCACAAAAAAGGGATTGGTTGGGAGTCGATTTGGGGTCTTTTCTGAATTTCTCAAACCCTGGGGTCTAAAAAGTTTCGTTTTGGTACAAAACTCATCCATGATTTTTAGCAGAATTTTTAAGTAACGTTTACATGATTAAATTTGAACTTTCATGTTTGTATGGGAAAATTGAATATTTTGTACTGAAAAATCAACACAATTTTTGTTTCTTCTGAGGAACCGAGCCAGTTGATTGTTTTTGTGCCATTTATAAATTCTCGAAAGGAAATTTTCCGCTGAACAGCTTTGTTGAAGACCAATGATGTTGATTTTTCAGTAAATTTTCCCATACATACATATAAGTTCAAATTTACTCATGTAAACATTACTTATAAATTCTGCTAAAAATCATGTATGAGTTTTATACCAAGACGAAGCTATTGAGAACCCAGGGTTTGAGAAATTACAAATGACCCCAAATCGACTCAGTCTATTGTGTAATAGGCACTCACATTTCAAAGCTTTTCCTAAAACTACAACAACTTGTCATTTGTCAATGCATTTCTCGTGATTTACTCTGTTTGGGTTTAACAATAAAATTTATGATCCTTTAGTGTCAACTCAAAACTCGTCCTATGTCCTCTGATCCTGAATTTGTTCTTGACCCTGATGCTAGTTGAGAATCAGATTCAGCCTCTTATTTTTATTTAGATTATGATTCTGTTCCTTATCCAGTTCTTGATCTTTATTGAAACCTGATCCTGAACAATTAGCTGGTTCTGATTTCTATCATGAGCGTGGTCCAATAATATTCCAAAAGCGAAATTACCTAGTGGAAGTTATAGAATGTCAAAAATCTGAAATGGCTCAGCCAAGCAAACAATTGCAAAAAGATAAGAACAACATTAAATCGACGTTGAAATAAAAAGGTAAAGAATCAGAATTAGCGTTCAATAGCATGAAACATGGTCAATGTTTTTGATCCATAAGGGCGTAGGTTATTTTCTAGTTAAGCAATATTTATAACATACACACTTTTGTTCCACGTACCATGCCTGTCTTACTTAAAAATTAATTTTTTTTTATGAATGATCGGTGAAATACCAATACTTATGAGCGAGATTTCTATTTAGTATAATCTGGCACTAATGGATCATATTCGATACATTAACGCATTAAGGGCCGCGAAGAAATCTAAGCCCGAAAACACAAACATATCATTCTGTATCTCAGAAACGACTGGGTCAAATTCTACAAATTTATTATCTTTGAGTTATCGTAAGTGTTGTCCATAACTGTGTAAAGTTTCTTTAAAAAAATGTATCACATTTGAGTCCATCTTCAAAATGAAGCGCACTGGCGTCAATCGAAAAAACGAGATACAGCTATGTCCTTTTAGAATCCGGAAATAAAAAAATACCTGTATCTCGGAAATGAACTGACGTATGAATATGGTTAATACATCAAAACAAAAGTAATTCCCTGTACTTTAATGAAAAAAAAAAAAAAAAACAATTAAAATCAAGGAATATTTGAATAAGGTAGTGCCAAGGCAGCCCTGCTCTAGTATTGGTACAGACTGTGACGTCACAATCACGAAAAATTTGTTAATTTACTAAGATACTGGCCTTTTTCGTTGATAATTCGAATTCGCTGGAAATTTTCCGTTTTCAAAACATGTTATTCTAGAAGGGTTCTTGTTCTTCAAGATCGGTACAAAGAAGTTGTATTTTTGAATAATTTTTCTTCATTATAGACCAGCGAAATTCCCTACTAAAATTTGCAAAACTTTAAAATTAGTTCAAAGTTTACCATGAAAATGTTCAAATCAGTTCAGTTAAAGTTTATCATTCAAATAAAATAATTTTTATACAAAACCACAACCTGTTATTGGCTTTTTAGTAAACTGAGTTAACAATCATTAATTGAGGATTATTGTTCTACATGAGAATTGTATATGGTAAACCAGTTGGATAAAAATAATGGCAACCAGTTGAACACTCAATAACTACCAGCTAGACCTTTTAAAAGCTGATTTTTTCTACATTTTTGCACGTTTGAGCTTCGAGGTGACATTTCGTCCATTAATAAAATAAGGGAAAAAACATAATGCAAACTACAAAAGACCAAAAAACTTCATAACATAGTGAAATAGAGGCGTGTTTTTCTTTGAAATTTCTGCCATTCTCATATAAATTTTTGATACAATCGTTTTTGTGACGTCACAAATAAAATCCAATATGGCTCTCGACACTTCTTCATTGAAATATTCCTTGAATTAAAATATTTTTTACGAATATTTGCACTTTCTTCTTGTTCCTCCCATCAAACGCTGCACTCTTTCAAAGTCAACTTCCTTGGCACATTTGTTCCACATTTTGTTTATCTCGGATGTAATGGAGACTAGTTCACTTTTCAGTTTTTCCCTTTGATCACAATGCTACTTATCACAGAAAAAAAATGTAATGTTCCGTTGCACGGAATTTTAAATTTTTAAACTCGAAAACCCAAAACACCCGAGAAGACATGTAAAAAACACAAACAAATACTCACAGTATAGAAAGCTAATGTTTCCACAAAGTTCAGCCATTTGTAATAGAAATAGGTTGCAACAGTTAGTTTAGACGGATTTAGACTGAGATGAGTGTATCTGTGCCTAAATTTTTGTTTATATGACGTAAATGTTGAACTGAAGCGTATCGAATTTATGCTTTGTTAAATTTATCACGTAGATTGGGACAAATTTGAAACATCCGGAACAAGGTGGAAGTATCATTTGTGAAAAATAAACATTGGAATCTGATCAAGAAATTAAACTGGATTGTTCCAAAAGTAATTCTAAAACGTGAAACAAAAAAATTTAAAATCGAAATGTAGTTGCAGCATGATGTAGTGACTAGTTTAAAAAGTGAGGTTATTCATTGTTTAAAAAAAACATTTCTTCCATTGTCTCTAAACATGGAAAGAACAGTATTACGAGCATCATCAAATTCTGAACGTTTCAATGGAAGATTCTAGTATATCTCAAATTTGATGAACTTGGTCATCTGACCTTACGATTCAACAAACGGTAAGTGTATTATTTTTTGTAATTTGCATTTAAATTTTTCACATTATGTATCTTAATAAAGCCTTGACATTTTAATTTGATTCAAACCAGAATAAATTAAAAAATATATAGATTTTTGAATTTGCATCTTCCTAGAAAATTCAGAAGCAGATAGACCGGGTTTCATAATCATCAATTTTGAATTTGGTTGTCAAACGATTTAGCATATCTGGTATTAAATACAGAGTTTCAAATAATGTTTGTATTTTTTTTTCTTTATGATTGAATCCAATTATTTATCGATATTAATAGAATACCGACCTCCAGGAAGCGTTGATCACAAACATAATTACATGAAATGAAGTGTATTTTCTCGTGTTATTACCCGATTCCCTTCTACCCATGCTTTTTCCTGTAAATATACGAGGATTTTTCTAAGTGTGTACTTTCATCCAATCCAATTTGTTTTTCACATTATTTTAATTGCTTTGCTCGTACTGTTGATTACGATAATTGCGATAAGTGTTATACATCAAATTAAAGGTTTCAAATAAGGCTTTCTTTTAAAAAAAAGATTGTACGAAAAAGTTACTGCTGATTTTCAACTCTCAACTTGTAAGTAAACAAGTTGTATAAGTTGGTAGTTTATGAATTTTTAAACTTTTTTGTTTTGATTTAGTCGATTATCTAAAACAGATCCATAGATGCTCGTCATACCAATCACCGTGCACTATAAAATCAATTTACAATAACAGAACCCATCTACGAACATTTTCAAGAAAAAATGACTTTTTTCACTAAAACTCCTAGCGCACGCTGGAAGCTTACTCATACGAGCTTAAATTTGGCCAGAGTACATGAAAATGAATGAAATTCAAAGCCTCCCAGCTAACATGAAATCGTAATAGAAATGATAATCCAAATCGATTAGTAACACATTTTCAAAACCCGTCGTAAATAGGTTGGTATTAAGTGAATTTCCACCATTCATTTACGACAAGCTTTGCCCAAAAAAGTTGAATCGGATAGCAGTTTATTCAATTCGTAAATATTTCTCCAAAAAGTTGAGAATATGCTAATTCAACATTTACGATTTGAGTGAACTGATTTACGATAAATGGGCGGTCCTTCAGTTGACACTCTATCCTGTCTCTTTCTTTGACCGGTTCGTAAAAAGAAAATCTCACCTATAGAGCTATAGCGTGTATCGTATCAACTGATGAATTGGCATCGTGGTAGCATATCGGGCAGCGAACTCGGAGGACTGGAGTTCAAATCTCGGTCGGAGACATTTTTTTTTTCGTTTATTTAGCTTTTTGTGGGAAAATCGAATCGTTGGAATCTTGTCATTGTAGATATATCGCCTCCACTTTTGTAGCTATATGCTATTTTGGTAAGTTTAATACAATCTTTTCATCTGGTATATATGTTTGAATAATTCTTTTGTTCCTGCGTTATACCTTCATAAATGTTTGCTGGGCTGTGGCATTAGACTGAGTCGATTTGGGGTCATTTTGGAATTTCTCAAACCCCCCAAATTTAATTTATTGTTTATCAATGCGGAAAAACATACCCCTGTTAAACAGCTAATAATTTTTTCTTCCTAATACGATATGAAGTTACGTTCTTCGACAAAGTTGTTCAGCGGAGAATTTCCTTTAGGAATTTTGAAAATTGGCACAAAAACCATATGCTGGCTCGGTTCTATAGACGTAATAAAAACGATGTTGATTTTTCAGTACAAAATATTCAATTTTGCCATACAAACCTAAAAGTTCAAATTTACTCATGTAAGCGTTACTTAAAAATTTTACAAAAAATCATGGATGAGTTTTGGACCAAGAGGAAGCTTTTAAGACCCCAGGGTTTGAGAAATTCTAAAATGACCCCAAATCGACTCAGTCTACTGTGGCATAGTGATCACCGAAAAAAGCAGAAAAGTAAACTAGTCTAATGTATAGTGACCGGCACAAACAAAAATCCACTCATCATTGTACATACTATTAAAATGTCAATATTTTCAGTTTCTCAAAATCTTTTAAAATTACAATCAATTCGTTGGAAAGCTGCTAATTTCAAGCTCATTTTAAAATTCATATTTTATTTTTTAATTTTTTTCCAAACTCGGTAGCAATCAGTTTACTGAATTACTTATAATCAAGGACAGACATTTCAAGGTGTTTTGCAATTCCCGGATGAATTAATATGCAATTTTTTTAAAGCCGGAACAGTCCGAAAACATTCTAAGGAGTTGCCTTTCCAGTCGATCTTTTTCACCTAATGCCGAATCTAAAACAAACACACAGCAGTAGCAGCCTTTAAAAAGCTTCCTGTGCCAATCCGTTTTTCCATCGGACTGTTGCCTTAGGCTATTCTTGGCAACAAGGCGAAAGACCAAGCCTTTGGCCTATTACTTAGCTGGCCAGAAGGACCAGCTACAACTGCCCTCGAATTCCTGGTCAAGCCACGGGAATTCTAGTGAGGGTGGGCTCACATGCGGCCTCTTTTGCTTGGCTAAGCTAGAGCAGAGGTTTTGGAGAACCTCGGGTCGGCTTCTCGCAATGATGCACCGGTTGGTAGTTCGGTAGGAAACACAAACGCTATCTTAAAATTTTCATGTCCTGTTTATTTATAAAATTACGTGTTAAGTGTAGGTGTGTAGTGTGTTGCTGCTGCTGTGAGAATCCTTACTTTGTGGGTCAACTGACCACAGTGCTGGTTGGCAATGGAGGTACGATCGCCCTCGTGATGGAGCCAACCTTCGTTGTGGTAGCTCTGGATGGTACACGCAGGTGTAAAACACCGCGTGCTCTTCAACAGAGCCTCGAGGCCGAAGGGACATACGTTCGAACTTTTACTAACCCGTTTGAAGGGATCGAACAGTGCCCTCTAGGACCGGATGTTGACGACGACTTCTACTCGGGTGGAAGTTGCGGATGGTCGCGTGGGGGATCAACTTTTAGTTGCTTCTCGGAATTCCCGCCGGACTTATAATTCGAGTCCGTGCGCAGGCTCCTCAACAGAGAAACGGAAGCAGATCTTTGCTCACTGGCCCGTTTGACTTGGACAAACTGGAGCTTTGTCGAGTTAACTCTCCTGACCGAAACCGCTGGATCAGTCTTCTTGACCGTAACCGCTGGGTCAAATCTCTTGACTGGAACCGCTGGGTCCTGGCGGATTGAATATGGGGTTAGGATGGGGTTTACAGCTATCACACTTTGAAATCACTTGATTCGCTCTTCAACTAAAAGACTAATTTAGTTCTTTCCGCGTTGTTATCGTATTTCGACACTAATAACTTGGCCGTGCACGTTTATATTGGCCACTATGGTCTCTTTGTAGCGATGTGAACCGTGTGCTGGTCGAAGGCGGAAAGACTTAGCGAGCTTTAGTTAGTAATTAGCCGACCCATCTCAACCCACATTTCCGTTTCATTTTCCACCTGAGTTTTGTCCCATTGCTCATTTGCTTCTCATCGGGCAAGTGTTTTGTGTTGTGTCATAAGTGTTTGCATGTACTAGCTTCTGTATTTTTATTTTTAATCTCCTAGCTTTATTTATTTATTGTTTTTAATCATAGAATAGGTTTTATTAATAAATTCTCTTACAAATTGTGTTCTTATTTAAATTCAAATATTGGCGGGAAGAATTATCGATATATAATCGATTATGATTACTACCTCTGAGCACTCAGATTGATCACTCCAAACTGCTTGCTCTTCATGGGTATGATTGGGCGAAATACCCCAATGGTAACAGGCCATCGTTCGTTGCGTTTTTGGCGTGTGGCGCGAACCGGGCACTCGTGACCGCAACTTCCGTCCGCGTGCTGCACGATCATAGCCGCTCAACATTCAAGTTGCACAAATGAACTGTAACACATGCTTTCTACAAATTATAATTGCTTCCTCATTTTAGCTTCTATGTTCACAAGAAATCTGTTTATTATGTAAGTTACTTCTAGACTAATTAAAATATAGTTAGTGTTACTTTGGAGTTCAATCTGATTACTTTCATGACGCTACTTACCCTCAAGAGGTTTTGAGAACCAGTCTGGAAGATGTCGAATTTAAATCCCAGAATCAAAAGGCTTGTCGGTAGGGAAAATTGGAGTACCTGCAAATTCGCCTTAGAAACGTATCTCAAAGTGGAAGAATTTTGGGATGCAGTCGACACTCTTAGCATGTTCGAGACTCAACCAAAGCTCGGGAAGCTTGGACGAAGCTGAACGTTTTGTTCGAGGGAAGTGTACAAAAGCGAGAAGCGAGAAACCGTATGATTTCAACATGCCATCAACTAAAAGAAATTAGATTTCCGATTCCTGAGAGATTCGTAGGGGTGCTACTGTTGGCCGGGCTACCGGAACGGCACCAACTGATGGTCATGGCGCTCAAGAACTCGAGAGCGGCCATAACGGGAGATTCGGTGAAAACGATTCTTTTACAAGAAGAGTCGTAGAAAAGTGAAAAAACAGCGTTCCTTGCTAAAGGAAAAAAAAAAAACAGTGAAACACGTGGTGATAACCATAGCAACAGCAAATAGAAGCAAAATTGTTCGTAGCAAAAGGTTCCGAGAAGCCGAAAATGGAATAAGTATGGACAAAGTGCTGTCCCGAAAATTGTTAAGATCCACCATCCAGGCATCAGGGCGAACGCTTGATACTTGGATTCGGGAGCCACTCGCCAGATGACGAAAAATCAAACGTTGTCGAAAGATTCGATCGTCTAGGGGTGTCTTGCGGCTAACAAGGATGCATTGTCTCCTCTAAAAGTTGTGGTTCAAGTATCTTGTATCCGTTTTGTCAAAAGGATTCACAAGGCTTCGTGGTGAGCAACGTACAGCTGATTCCAGATTTTCCACCAATCTGCTGGTTCAAATAGTCAAGAAAGGCTCCTGAAGGCGAAATCTGAAGATGAAGTCCTTAGCTGCTTAGAAGTATGAAGAGTGTGCCAAGCGTCAATGTGGCACGAAAATCAAGATCCTGCCAACAGATAACGGTAAGGAATTCGTTAATAATGGCTTATAAAGTTATCTTCAAACTACGGTCATGGTCTGAAGCAAGCAGTCAGATCCTGGAACCAGAAGCTTCATGTCGAATTATTGAGCAACGGGTATCACCGGTGTAAGGCAGACATATGTCTTTATCGGAAACACCAAAATGGTCATGGTGCTACGTTCTAGTCTACGTCGATGATCTGGTGACTGCCTGCGAGGATCCTTCGATAATCGAGAGGTTGGTCCTTGGACTGCGGAGGGTGTTCGAAATTAGCGACTTGGGTGACATCCGATTCTTTCTTGGCTTGGAGTAGAATGAAACTCGGATGGTGATTATTTCTTGAGTCTACGCAAGTACATCCAGAAAGTTGTGAAATCATGTAGACTATCCGAGTTTCTAAGGATCCTGAGTACATTAAGTTGGAAACTCGAAGTAAGATTTTGGAAGACAACTCCGACTACCAAAAGCTTATTGGAAACCTGCTGTACATTGTGATAAACACCCGCCCCATTTTTTCGACTGCTGTGTCCATTTTGAGTCGAAAAACGAGTTGCTACACACAGGAAGACTGGACTGAGATGAAGCGTGTGATATATACTGTAGTCGTAGGAATGCTTCGTAGGAAACTTCTAGGCTAATTAAAATATTGTTAGTGTTACTTTGGAGTACAATCTGACCAGAAGTCTTGCATTACGCCACTTACTCACAAGATGAAGATTGCAAGGATTTATTCCCTAAAAAAATCCCTACATGCTAAGAGCTACTAGAAATAATTTATAAAGGAAATACCTCAGACTTATTGTTAATTTTTGTGAATAAATGTAATTTTTTTTCAGTGTGTTAAACCTTTAAACCACCTGTAAAACATTACACAAAAAATCTTCTGGACCAATTACCATGTTGAGATTTCTTTAACAGCTTCTTATTGAATTCTATCCAAATTTCATCAGATCTCCCAAATGATTGCTCAATAAATCCACTTAACACCAGTGTGACAACTCCCACACAACATCAACTACGTTCCTAACTAGGTTTGGCTTAACTTCATCCAGAGAACTCCTCCTTGATTCCGAAGAAATGAAGAAGCGAGCCGGAAAGTATGCTGCATTCTTCAAACCTCTCCCTCGCTGCAATTGCTTCTTCCACACCTTCCCGAGCGCAATGAGCCATCACCGCACCCGAAAACCAATGATCCGTCCATAAATTATTTGTACTTGCTTGGCTTCGATGGGTAGGTTCCCTCAGTTTTGTGTATGGTTTCGAGATGTTGTGAAACGAAACTTTTTCCCACCCCACCCCCCAGTCTCCGTGTGCTTTTTACGGTCTTACAATTTTTTCTCCTCCACCCACAGGTTATCTCCTACTTTTAAGTTTAGCTCCGACTCCCGGAGGATCTATGGCCGAAGTGAATCACTGCAAGTGTTTGAGAACAAAAAAAGCAATGTTCTGTAAACATCAACAACAGCATCAGCCAGTAGCACTGACAGTCCACCAGAAGTGAAAAAATGGCCTTTGCCAAAAACTTTTCCAATTCAATTTCCTCCTCGGTTTCTCGTGTTCGTTACTGCTGCTGCTACTCTATTTAGGAATGTAACCTACTAAAAGTGGTTGGAAAGGTGGGAAGGGAGGGTGGAGAAAATATGAGGTTGCCTACTTCGGGGAGTATACCGAATATCGTTACTATCCACAAACAGCGGTGGCGGAAGCTGTGAGTTTAAGTTGGTGGATGGTGGTGCTGGTGGTGATTGAGAGCGGGGTGTTGGTCTATAACAAATCAGGCGGGAAAATCTCTGTTTATGCACTTTGGCTCGCTATTATATTGGGGCGAGGAGGGTGCACGAGATTTTTTAGTTGTTCTTTGGCAAGTTAATCAGTTATTCTTTATTCTTTTCCAGTATACACCGTTGGAAATTTAGCGTGCTATCTACAGACTTAACACCAAACTTCTTCAAATAACTTCATTTCTTATTGGTTACGGTTGAATCATGATGATCAATATTTTGACAGACAAACTAATCTTTGACTAGTCTAACAGGAAAATTTTAGTTTTTTATGACTTTAGATAACTTTATTATCAGTTAGAATAAGGAGTAGGCGTTGGCCGAATCGGAGCGCACGTGTTTTTTTTCTTCACGTCACGAAAAATTTAAAATTTTAATTTTAATTCGTGAAAAGTGAAGATAAACGTGGATAACCTCCGATAAAATAGTTCCAATCTATACGGTGAAGTTAACAGTGGATGTTCTTACCAGTTATATTAAAAAACATTGAAATTTCAGGCGAAGAAAGTGGTGTCAAGAGAAACATACCCTCCAGCTTCAGATAGCTTTTGAGTTTTAAATTTGCGTTCCGTGTTATCTCGTTGAGAATAATCTAAAGTTTCAGAAAAAGTTAAAGGGTCCGATGATAAAGATATCTGAGAAGAAAAATTTGTCAAATGAGCAGTTGGTTAATGTCTGCGTTCGTGTGGAAAAGTAGACTTGCCCGGCGTTCAAAAGTTCTTAAACCAGCTCGATAAAATCGGATTGGGAGAAATATTTAAAATGATTCAAGTGTTGTACAGTACTTTCGATCATTTCCGAGAAGTATATGAAATTAGTTTTTTTTATCTCAGAACACTAATTGTTATGGTGTAATTGAGTTTTGAATGGGAATTTTCGGTATCAGAGGTGGAAACTCATTAAAAAAATGATGGTTAAATTTTTCGCCTTGGGAAAATTGTGATTCAAATACTAAACTTTGTGATTGCTGCAATCTTTTCAATTTGTTTGGGGGAAAGTGCTACCAAGTGGGTTGCTTAAATCTATCTAAGGAAACGTTCATAAATAAAGAAATCATCATAAGCAGGAAAAATGAAAGCTAAGTATAATTCCTGCATCCTTTAGAGCTTATTTTACATAATCTTTTATACACATTAGCTTTTATTTATACAATGTTCAATATATGCTATAAGGAGTGTAATAAGTCAATTAGTTTTGCATTTAGGACAAAGTCGTTTAAAAAAAACCTTTCGAGTTATCAACATGGCTCGTAAAGGTTTTGTGTCTTTTAGTGTTTTTTGTTCTTTTTTCTTTCTAAGAGCGAGTAAAGGCGGTTTATCCTTGGTCGATGGCCAGAAATTATTGTACACTGAAATCCAAAACAGTTCAACAAAGAAAATATAAGCATAGATTTCTTAAGTCATTCTATTTATTACATCAAGTTCTTCAAAATACTTATGTTTTGTGATTTCTGTGTACAAAATAAATCATTTCCAGCCCCTCTAGAAGGACCCAAGTGATTGGTGAAAAAAATTGGATAACGCATTGTTTCTTCATCAAGGAGCATTTTTCTTAGCATGCTTCCAACGATACTGCCCATTCGAAACGTAGGGTACTGGTGGTCCACGTTTCTCGCTGTTCCTGTGTTCCGGTTCTCTCTGCGTTCTCTGCTCCAACCATTTTGTGTTTTTGATAATTTTAATGTTTTTATGTTAAAATAATTGAAAACATGAACAAAGACAAGAAGAATAATAACACACTTATTATTTTTTGGGACTCAGACATAAGTTCTGGCTATGGAAGTATGATTAGTGATTAGATAACTTTATTATCAGTTATGAGTATAGAATTTTTTAATATAACTTCCAATAAATGAACTTTGCTTCAGTTAATCAGTGTTAATAAGGAATTGATTTTATTTTTTTTTGTAATTTTTGTCATTTTTGTCATTTTTGTCATTTTTGTCTTTTTTGTCATTTTTGTCATTTTTGTCATTTTTGTCATTTTTGTCATTTTTGTAATTTTTGTCATTTTTGTAATTTTTGTCATTTTTGTCATTTTTGTCATTTTTGTCATTTTTGTCATTTTTGTCATTTTTGTCATTTTTGTCATTTTTGTCATTTTTGTCATTTTTGTCATTTTTGTCATTTTTGTCATTTTTGTTATTTTTGTCATTTTTGTCATTTTTTGTCATTTTGGTCATTTTGGTCATTTTTGTCATTTTTGTCATTTTTGTCATTTTTGTCATTTTTGTCATTTTTGTCATTTTTGTCATTTTTGTCATTTTTGTCATTTTTGTCATTTTTGTCATTTTTGTCATTTTTGTCATTTTTGTCATTTTTGTCATTTTTGTCATTTTTGTCATTTTTGTCATTTTTGTCATTTTTGTCATTTTTGTCATTTTTGTCATTTTTGTCATTTTTGTCATTTTTGTAGCTTTTTTTGTTTTTGAAAATTTTGTAAATTTTGTAAATTTTGTAAATTTGGTAAGTTTTGAAAATTTTGTAAATTTTGTAAATTTTGTAAATTTTGTAAATTTTGTAAATTTTGTAAATTTTGTAAATTTTGTAAATTTTGTAAATTTTGTAAATTTTGTAAATTTTGTAAATTTTGTAAATTTTGTAAATTTTGTAAATTTTGTAAATTTTGTAAATTTTGTAAATTTTGTAAATTTTGTAAATTTTGTAAATTTTGTAAATTTTGTAAATTTTGTAAATTTTGTAAATTTTGTAAATTTTGTAAATTTTGTAAATTTTGTTATTTTTGTAAATTTTGTAAATTTTGTAAATTTTGTAAATTTTGTAAATTTTGTAAATTTTGTAAATTTTGTAAATTTTGTAAATTTTGTAAATTTTGTAAATTTTGTAAATTTTGTAAATTTTGTAAATTTTGTAAATTTTGTAAATTTTGTAAATTTTGTAAATTTTGTAAATTTTGTAAATTTTGTAAATTTTGTAAATTTTGTAAATTTTGTAAATTTTGTAAATTTTGTAAATTTTGTAAATTTTGTAAATTTTGTAAATTTTGTAAATTTTGTAAATTTTGTAAATTTTGTAAATTTTGTAAATTTTGTAAATTTTGTAAATTTTGTAAATTTTGTAAATTTTGGAAATTTTGTAAATTTTGGAAATTTTGTAAATTTTGTAAATTTTGTAAATTTTGTAAATTTTGTAAATTTTGTAAATTTTGTAAATTTTGTAAATTTTGTAAATTTTGTAAATTTTGTAAATTTTGTAAATTTTGTAAATTTTGTAAATTTTGTTAATTTTGTAAATTTTGTAAACTTTTCAAATTTTATGAATTTAGTTAATTTTGTAAATTTTTGTTAATTTTATAATGTATGTAATTTTTATAATTTTTTGTCATTTTTGTTAGAGCAAGTTCACTGGTGTTGGGAAAAAGTGGTAGAAATTTCGACACTTACGGCACATTTTGAAAATTTTGCCGTGCAAAAACATTTTCAAGATCTGTGGCCTTCTAGTTTTTTTTACAACACTTGTTGTATTTTCGCATGCTGTGATGCGAAAATAGCAACATTTCTATCACATACGGCTGAAATATAAACAGTGTTGTAAAAAAATACAAAGCCCCAAGATCTTGAAAACATTTTTGCGTGGTAAAATTTTCAAAACGTCAGAATTTCTACCACTTTTTCCCAATACCAGTGAACTTGCTCTTATATGTGTAATTTTTGTAATTTTTGTCATTTTCGAAATTTTGGTTTCAAATACTTTTTTGGTTCTGAGAAATTTATTAAAAATATTCGTTTATATAAAATTTTTTCAAACTATTTTGGACATCCAGAGTTTTTATCAACCAAACCCCGAAAATATTAATTATTCGTCAGTGCCCAAGTTGCAGTAGCAAAAGGTTACTTTTAAACTTCCCCAGCGCTAACGTAACCTGACTTGTGCTCGAGCTGACTGCTTTGGCATTGGCTTGGCACCCTCAAGTCCACCTCCGGCCGACGAAACTTTTCACCACAAACGCCAACTGGGACCGCTTTCGTTTTTTTCCCGCAAGTAGAATGCAGGCAGGAGCAGCGCCAACTGTCAAAACATCCATTCGTAATTATCCATTTTCGTAATTATAGCCCATCAAAGCAAACAGTGCAATATTTCACCAGAAAAGGTTTCCATCTTCATTTATCAGCCAGCCGGTCGCGGCGAGCCGTTTTCCACCTGGTGGCGTTGTAATCAAACTGTCGTGCTGGTGTTGGTGTTGGGGAAGTAGTGAAAAAGGAAGAAGGAAGAAAGACAGCAGGGACGAGAATTAAAACTGGGTTGAAAAATTCTATCACAAAGAGCAAATCTTTTCCGAGGGGAAACCAAAAAGTGGAACGGAACGGGAAAAAGTTTTCCGCTTCAATGGTGCTGTACTGTAGAGTAACAGTAACTGTAACAGTACCTAGGTATGTACAGGAGGACGGAACACGGAAGCAGCGCCGCAAAGTGAATGATAATGGCCGCGCACACGGTGGTGTGGCCGATGTAAAATTGTTTGCAGGACCACAGGCTGTTGGCTTGGGTGAATGGGATATTGCTACTAGAGCCCGGGGCAGTAGCCAGGTCCGGAGTATGTCCGTCCAGAGAAACAACGGAAGTGTGCAATAACTTTGTATAGTAGTGGCACAAAAGTTGGATAATTATTTATTTGAGAAAACTAAAGAACCTTGATCTGTCAGAGAGAATCTTTGCTTCCGGTGAATGGATGGTGAAATTTCAATTTGAAAGTTTCTTGTTGGAAGGTTTGTAGTTATCTTTTGGTAAGTAGAACCAGTCTTTGTCGGTAGTTTCTGAATTGATGCTAATTAGAAAATTTCTCTCATGATGCTCAAGTAAAGTTTAAAATTTCACTTACTTTTGTTCATTCTAAGCAAAAAGAAAACTTGTTGAAAGTTCAAATCCTACACACTTTCTTATATAACAGACTGATTGCAATATAATATGAAGGTTATTCTCTGGAGCCACTTCCCTAAATTGGCTCTTATTCTAATTTAAAATAAGCCGTGAAATCCAACCCGTCTCTTGTAAATAAAAATAGCATCTATGTTTCGGGTTTATGGAAAATTTTATAATTCCGAATCATGTACCCATAAATTATATGACTTACTACAGAGTATTTCAAAGTTTACAGATTTTTTAGAATTTTTTTTTGTCCTCTGCAGTCTTTCAACCTTTTATTCATTTGTAACATTTCCAATCTAAACTCAAACAATTTTCGTCAATGCAAACTGCTTTCGAGCGCCAGTG
Source organism: Uranotaenia lowii (assembly GCF_029784155.1). Lineage (NCBI taxonomy): Eukaryota > Metazoa > Arthropoda > Insecta > Diptera > Culicidae > Uranotaenia > Uranotaenia lowii. The sequence continues at coordinate 368,382,673 of NC_073693.1, forward strand.
GCAGAAACTGCAATTCGATGAACTCATAAAAAAATCATCTCGATTGCTAGATGACCTGAATTTTTTCTGAGATTCATGTACCTACATTGAAATTTGTGTTTGAGTTTGTGTGCCTTCATTTTGGAAAACAATTTCAATCGCTCGTATGACTTATTTTTTCCTCTATTTTCGTGAGAATGTCAAACGATTATATTTGCTTTGCACCCACTTGAGTTGCTGCGGGAAATTTTCAATTTCAATCCCATAGAGTCAGCTTCTTCATTCGTATTGTTCTGCTGCACACAACCCACACGCGCGCTGAGAGAAATTAAAAAATATCCTAATAAATTCAACAATCCAACAACTAACTACCAGTCGGATTCGGTCCAGGCACAGTAGAGTGACAGAGAGATGGCATGGTTCGCATGCATTGGTGACACATGTCCAATATAGATTTTCCAAAGTTATGCCGGCCGGCCGGTCGACCAACCGCTTGCTCGCTCGTCTTCGACCGGATCGGGGAAGACAAGTTTATAGGAATTTTGCTGTCCAGGGATGCCAATGTTTCCAGTTTAATCTCCCGAAATTGTTGGCAGGAATACGTATAAATCTATTTCGGATATTTGACCTGTAGTTTGTTGGCGTTCCCAGTGATCGATTATGACGATATAAGATTAATCAGCTGTCAACATTTCTGTATTGACGAAACATTATTAAAATGGATTGAATTATTTTTGGAATCGCATTCATCCCCCAAAGGGATTTTTTTTTAGGTCCAACCAAAGTTTCGATCGCTATCTCGGATCATCGATTGACAAAATGCTTTCTTAAAAAAAAGAAATCAAAATTTGGCATTGCTTTGCTCTATTATAACTTCCATTATCTTCTTGAAAACAACAGGCTTGTTAGTTTATGGAGTCACCTTTTTCCGTATGTGTATGTTTCAATAACTTTTAAACTATAATTATGACCAGAATACAATAAGTCCACTTAGGTACCTCTAAATAATCTCTGGAGCCACCATCTTTTTAAGCAATACTCGAAATAAAAAAAAAATTAGATCGACAGATCGAAGATCGTTCTTTGGAATTCTAATTGGAAAATCGAATGAAGCACCCTCAGAAACGCTGTACTGTAAACGATAACTTTAAAAAGGAGTTCTGTCAAGAAAATAGAGTTTTCCAGCCTTCTTCTCAATTTGGTCTGTCCTAGAAAGCATTCTTAACTTTGTTGTTCTGCCTGATGGGAATTCATATGTTGATTATTTCCTAGGGATTCGGTAAGCACAGAAGTATTGCGTTCAGATTTGTTTGAGAGGGAAATTATAAAAGCCACTCTCTGGAGCCACTTTCTAAATGCGATTTATTAAATTTTTTTGCTAATATTCAAATCTGAATGCTATTGTCTAAGTTGAATAAGGTTGTTACAACAGACTAAATCTACGATGTAATTCTTTGAACTGCTCTCTGGAGCCACTTTTTATTAGAGCTAGTTTCAATGAAATCAACTACAGCAATGGAGGAAAAATAAGAATGTGAGTAAGGAATAATGATACAATGAATGATCAGTAAATTCCATTTGAAAATATTAGATTAACTTGAAATTTCCTTATTTAACTGCCTTAAAAATGTGTTGCGTGGCTTATTGACAATATGATAAGTAATATAAGTGAAACACTTCGAATTTTTTGAATAACTCAGTGTAAGCGGCTCTTCTTGTCCCAAGACCGAGAGACTACTTTAAGTAACGTGTGGCTGGCTGCATCCACCAAAAAATGCACAATAAAATACACAAACTCCAAAAGCTCAAATTTTGTGGTATAATAGTGTGATAAGTGATCTATCTAACGCAGAAAATTTGACCAAAAAATTTCATCGGAGTAAAAAGTTATGGAAGTTCAAAGTCGAAGTGACAGTGATTGTGCTTCCAATTTCTATACAATTATGAACGGTACTGTACATATCTTACGACTTTTTGTAAAATACATATTTCACATCCATTCGAAACCTCTGATTCCGGATAATTGCACAACTTTCCTCCACAGCTTATGTTAACGATTCTAAAATTTTGATGAACTGCCTCCAACTTCCGGTTCTTTTCTAGGAACTGAGTAACAGAAAGTTTATCTCATTTTCTCCAAACTTGAATGAAGAACGACAATCACAATCGAATTTTGATTATCTGGCACAGCTGCTAGCTACGACCCTCTACTGCACCCTGGCACCAGTCACCAGCCGCCTAGTTTCGGTTGGAGTGCAAAACAAATAAAAATCCTGTCACCGGAATGGAAAATGGAACAACATTCCGACCATAACTTTCCGTTAGGAGATTTGTTCGCTCGACGTGATCCCAGTTGGCTGCTGCTCCTTGTCCTTGTCCTAGTGTAAGTAAGTATGAGACCGAACAATGCTGCCTTGGCCATCATATCGTAGTTGGCCATTTCTATCCTCGTGCCTTAATCGTTGCGTCACCACCCGGGGAATCCGGACCAAATGTGAGGAAACTTAATCAAAGTTTAATTGAAAAATTTCTCGCATAAATATGGCATCCTGCTGGGATGGTTGTTGTTTGGTATGGAATGGGCAGGTCCTGATCTGGTCTGGCCCAGCCGGAGTCCTACTACAAGGTATTGTTGTGTGATTTCCGGATGAAGTTAAGCTATTATTTGCCGAATCGCAGTGGTCTATCTTGGGAAGGTCGATTATCCTTTAGGAAATAAACATAACTTATTCCGGTCCCACATCAAACCAATCTGACTTAGTTCGGATGATTAGTTCGAATAAAACAATTAGACCTGCAGTTCAAGGAAAGACAAGTCTTCTTGGAACGACATGTAAGGTTAGTACTAACTATTTTCTCTATTATTGAAGTGCACAGCAGGCGTTGCAACAGATGACAAGCAGACACTACTAGATTCTGAGAAGGTAGAAGGTAGGTCAGTGCATCACACAGGTGTGCCGAAAGAAACATCCCTTAAGCTTTATTAAGCTGCTGCTTTTGAAATATTCATATCATGGTTTCAGCTTTGTTTCTGCTGAGGGAGATCATAATATTCAATATTGAGCGAGAGCACGCGTTGATGTCAAGCAAAGTTGAGCGGGAAGCACTACATACATACTTATGAATGAATGAATGTATGTTTTGTAGACTAGAAAAGGGAACAGAAAATTTTAGTTTATAGTAAGTATACTTATGCAACTTAACATTACTCTATTTATGGAGTTATTCGTCTATTCCATACTGGGTACACTCATTTCATTTGGTTCCAATTTTTAAACTGTGATTTTTCATTCATCAATGAACTTTTATTTCCAAGACAAAGGACTAAGACTCAGGACTAAGGCTAAGGACTAAGGCTAAGGACTAAGACTAAGGACTAAGACTAGGGACTAAGACTAAGGACTAAGACTAAGGACTAAAACTAAGGACTAAGACTATAGACTAAGGACTAACACTTAGACTGACGAAAAAAACATGACAAAAATGACAAAAATGACAAAAATGACAAAAATGACAAAAATGACAAAAATGACAAAAATGACAAAAATGACAAAAATGACAAAAATGACAAAAATGACAAAAATGACAAAAATGACAAAAATGACAAAAATGACAAAAATGACAAAAATGACAAAAATGACAAAAATGACAAAAATGACAAAAATGACAAAAATGACAAAAATGACAAAAATGACAAAAATGACAAAAATGACAAAAATGACAAAAATGACAAAAATGACAAAAATGACAAAAATGACAAAAATGACAAAAATGACAAAAATGACAAAAATGACAAAAATGACAAAAATGACAAAAATGACAAAAATGACAAAAATGACAAAAATGACAAAAATGACAAAAATGACAAAAATGACAAAAATGACAAAAATGACAAAAATGACAAAAATGACAAAAATGACAAAAATGACAAAAATGACAAAAATGACAAAAATGACAAAAATGACAAAAATGACAAAAATGACAAAAATGACAAAAATGACAAAAATGACAAAATGACAAAAATGACAAAAATGACAAAAATGACAAAAATGACAAAAATGACAAAAATGACAAAAATGACAAAAATGACAAAAATTACAAAAATGACAAAAATGACAAAAATGACAAAAATGACAAAAATGACAAAAATGACAAAAATGACAAAAATGACAAAAATGACATAAATGACAAAAATGACAAAAATGACAAAAATGACAAAAATGACAAAAATGACAAAAATGACAAAAATGACAAAAATGACAAAAATGACAAAAATGACAAAAATGACAAAAATGACAAAAATGACAAAAATGACAAAAATGACAAAAATGACAAAAATGACAAAAATGACAAAAATGACAAAAATGACAAAAATGACAAAAATGACAAAAATGACAAAAATGACAAAAATGACAAAAATGACAAAAATGACAAAAATGACAAAAATGACAAAAATGACAAAAATGACAAAAATGACAAAAATGACAAAAATGACAAAAATGACAAAAATGACAAAAATGACAAAAATGACAAAAATGACAAAAATGACAAAAATGACAAAAATGACAAAAATGACAAAAATGACAAAAATGACAAAAATGACAAAAATGACAAAAATGACAAAAATGACAAAAATGACAAAAATGACAAAAATGACAAAAATGACAAAAATTACAAAAATGACAAAAATGACAAAAATGACAAAAATGACAAAAATGACAAAAATGACAAAAATGACAAAAATGACAAAAATGACATAAATGACAAAAATGACAAAAATGACAAAAATGACAAAAATGACAAAAATGACAAAAATGACAAAAATGACAAAAATGACAAAAATGACAAAAATGACAAAAATGACAAAAATGACAAAAATGACAAAAATGACAAAAATGACAAAAATGACAAAAATGACAAAAATGACAAAAATGACAAAAATGACAAAAATGACAAAAATGACAAAAATGACAAAAATGACAAAAATGACAAAAATGACAAAAATGACAAAAATGACAAAAATGACAAAAATGACAAAAATGACAAAAATGACAAAAATGACAAAAATGACAAAAATGACAAAAATGACAAAAATGACAAAAATGACAAAATGACAAAAATGACAAAAATGACAAAAATGACAAAAATGACAAAAATGACAAAAATGACAAAAATGACAAAAATGACAAAAATGACAAAAATGACAAAAATGACAAAATGACAAAAATGACAAAATGACAAAATGACAAAAATGACAAAAATGACAAAATGACAAAAATGACAAAAATGACAAAATGACAAAAATGACAAAAATGACAAAAATGACAAAAATGACAAAAATTACAAAAATGACAAAAATGACAAAAATGACAAAAATGACAAAAATGACAAAAATGACAAAAATGACAAAAATGACATAAATGACAAAAATGACAAAAATGACAAAAATGACAAAAATGACAAAAATGACAAAAATGACAAAAATGACAAAAATGACAAAAATGACAAAAATGACAAAAATGACAAAAATGACAAAAATGACAAAAATGACAAAAATGACAAAAATGACAAAAATGACAAAAATGACAAAAATGAGAAAAATACGAAAATGACGGAAATTACAAAGATGACATTGACATGACAATGAAAATTCTATCGATTATTAATGATTTTCAAAAAATTTTAAATTATTTGAATAATAAAAAACACCAATTTTTTAACGTACGATACTAGAAGTGATCGTCCTTTTAAAGTTGTACTTCGTGGTCTCATCGGCGATCAGACACCGGATGAGATCACAACTGAATTAAATTCTTTGTTAGGTTTTTCTCCGATTCAAGTAATTCAAATGAGGAAAAGAACCAACACGAATAATATCAGTAGTGTTGGTTTTGCTCCTGAGCTTTATTTGATCCATTTTAAAAAGGATCAAGTTAATAATTTGCAAATTCTTGAAAAGGCTCGTCTTATGTTTCATTGTCGAGTCAAATTCGAACCTTTTCGAAAATCTTCAACCAATTTCCTTCAAAATATTACGCAATGTCGTCGTTGTCAAGCTTTTTGTCACGGCACTAAAAATTGTAGAATGAATGCCAGATGCATGCTTTGCGGCTCATTCGATCATGAAAAATCTAAATGCCTTTATGGTGGTGATAAACCAAAAACAGAATTTTTCAAGTGTGCAAATTGCGCAGGTAATCATTCCTCGAATTCTCTAGACTGTCCCATCAGGGCAAAAATTATTGCTTCTAGGAAAAATCCTAAAACTTCCAGAAAAGTTTCTTCTCCTCCTTCCTCTTTTTCGTCTTCACACGTCGGGCCAGCAAACAACCTGCCTGTTCGCGGTCAGCCTCGGCCTACATTGGAATCACGGCTGGGTAATACCCGAAGTGATTTTAATGTTACCTGTTCTGAATCTGCGCCACAGACTCGTTGTTTATCGTTCTCAGAAGTGGTTGAAAATGGGTTTCCCTCTTCAGGTTTAACTAATAAAAATGGGAAAAAACCAAGTCTCAACGTTCATGCGAAGGCTTGGGAAAATCCCCGAAATTCAAATACTTGTTCTTCTCCTTCATTTTCTGATCCTAACAATTTTGTTGATTTGGGTGAGATTACTGAGGAAAAATTAAAATTTTTGCATCAAAATTTAATGGAAATGATGCAACTTATCCTAGTTGGCTAGTGGTTGGCTAGTTGGCTAGTGAAGTAGACAATGTGCAACTCGAGACCCCATACACCCAACCTTCGGGTAGTGGTCATATCACCTCTTGTCTGCAACTCCGATTCTCTACCTCCCCGTGGTACTAGCTGGGGTGCGAGCAACCTTAGCGGAGATCGGGTACCCAACCCCGGTGGATGCTTTGGTCGCATGCAGAATGAGTTAGGGGGCTTCGTACGCGTCTGTTCTCCATGTTAGGGGCGGCGTGCGGAGTGCAACAACGTCCTGGTGGTGTTCGGGACCCAAAACAGCAACATCACGACGGTCCTCCTGCGAGATAGTGGGGTTAGCTGCGGGCCTTGCGAGCCTGTGACTACTAAAAAAACATAAGCAACGAATAACGATGCAACTTATGTTGAAAGCAAATTCAATGTTTGAAGCTTTCCAAACTTCTTTTAATTATGCTAATAAAATTATTATGACTTTACGATTCCCTCATGGATCCAAATAGATGTTTAAATATTATGAATTGGAATGCTAGATCTTTGCTGGCTAACCAAGATGAATTCTTTTTATTTTTGAAAACTCAGAACATTCATATTGCTGCCATCACTGAAACTTTTTTAAAGCCGGACAATAACTTGAAAAGCAATGCTTTCTTTAAAATTTTGCGAAATGATCGACTTGATCGACAAGGTGGGGGTGTAGCTATTGTCATCAGGGCCGTAGGAAGAACCGACTCATGGGGGGGGTTTGGTGACTGATTTTTACCTATGATTTTTTGCCCAACAATGCACCAATACGAAAAAAAAAAATTGAAACAAATTATGTTTCTTACTATATGATTATTCATTTTCAAGTACTTTGACATTAAAAGTTTTCGTATTAAATCGTAACTTTAGAAAATCGGTCCTAACACTAAGAGGTGAGCAAAATTCGATTCATCGATGGCTAAAATTTTGAATTTGTTGAAAAGTCTGGTAGATCAAACTTAGTTTATTTGAGCATAAAACAAGCGTTTTTTAGGAAAGTCTTCCATTTCTAAGAAAAAAACTTATTCTATACTCAAATCAAACAAGTTCAAACTAGACTTCAAATTCAAAGAATTCAACTTTTGATGAAGATAAATCAAATTTTCAAAAATTTTAAAAGACAAAAATAATCAGATTTTCGGGTCAAATTTTCTTGATGCAATCTTGAACCAAATTAATGATATTTGTTTAAAGTTTGATTTAAAAAAAACTGCAATAATATCACATTGCGAACCAAATACGAGATATCTCGTGTTTTCGCTAGCCGCTAGTATGCTCCATTAAAAAGCATAATTCATATGAGATAAATCTAATGATAAAACCCCATTTTACAAAATGGAATACATCACTTCCCGTTACTCAAAAATCTATATTAAATTAGCAGAATTTTGTCTATTGGCTTCTGAAACATAAAATGTCAGATTTTGGTGCCCTTAATGTGTGAAAAATGTCAAATAATACAATAGGAAAATATAGAAATTTGTGCAGGATTTTCAGGTGATGATTTTTCTTTACCAGTAAATATTTCTTGTAAAGAATCAATTCCATTCCTGTGGAAATTCCTGTAGATAATTTTTTTGAATAAAAAATGTCTTGCGGATAAAATATAAAAAACACAAATTTTACCTTTTATTTGTGATTTTTAGCTAAATTATGTTTACAAACTAATTTTATTTATAAAATTGAAATCTGGAAGTTGAATTGACAAGCAATCTTAACACATTAAGAATCGTCAAAAATCTATGACGAGAATCACCGAAATTCGGCATTCTATATCTCAGAAACCCCTGGACTACGTATTTTAAAATAACAGAAAAAAGTTGTGTTCAATTTTGTTAAATAAAGTATAACGCTAAAATTCAGTCCATTCGAGTTTTATTTCGAAGTGTAGCACACTCAAAAATTGCGCTTTGAATTGGTATCTGAATTTCTATACGATATCTGAAGTGTTAAAAAAAACGATTTTCGAATCTGATTCCAGATCAGAATTTTGTGAGCCATTTAATAGAGCCCTCATTCATGAATCTATTGTTAAAATTCTGTAGTTCAGGTTTAATTTAAATTCACTATTTAAATTACTTATTTTTTGTCTGTATTGTGAATAAGATAAAAATATAAATTTACAAAGATCTGAATCTGGATTTCGAAGCTGCAATTTTTTGAAAAATGTGTAAGAACAAAGTTCAAAAACTTCGAATTTGAATATTAAAAAAAAACTATCTCTTTTTATATTCACAAAACTATTATAAAAATATTGAAAATACATTTGATCTCGAAAAACATGATTCAATGGATATGAAATGCCAAACCCAATTTGAACCAGTATTTCAAAGCAGCTTTTCATTACTAATTTCTTATGAATATTTGAATTGAAAATCAAGAACCCTGAACAGAATACAGAATCCAAAATACGAAAATAGGAATACAATTTTGGTTATGGGAATTATGGAATCAGAACCTCCGAAATGGGTTTAATTTGACTCGAAATCTATTATTCAGACCTGAATTTCGATGACCAAATGAGAAATTTTTTGAAAAACTGCAGCAGAATTTTGGTCTTGGGATGGGTTTTTAAGGTTTTGGCATTAGTTTTTAGTCTGGATTGTTACTCTTGATTAACCTTACTCCATTATCATAATTTGGTTCTGAATTCAAAATATTGAGTGTAGAGTAGAATATCTTGCTTGCTGTTTTGGATCCTCATAGGGGGGGTTTAACCCCCAAAACCCCCCCCGTTCCTACGGCCATGATTGTCATCAATAGTCGTCTCAAATTTAGACTTCTTCCTTCTTTCAATGCCAAAGTCTTAGAAACAATTGGAATTGAATTAGAAACGTCTATGGGGAAAATTATAATTATTGCCGCATATTTGCCTTTTCAATGCAGCGGTGAACAGAAAAATTTTTTAAAGGGAGATTTACAAAAACTCACCAGAAATAAATCTAAATTTTTTATTATTGGTGACTTTAATGCAAAACACCGATCTTGGAATAATATTTCATCAAATTCAAATGGGAATATTTTATTTAATGACTGCTCTGCAGGTTATTATACTGTTGAATATCCCAATGGGCATACTTGTTTCTCTTCGATTAGAAATCCTTCCACAATTGATTTGGTTCTAACGGATTTAGGCGAGCATTGTAGTCAATTAGTTACTCATGCGGACCTCGATTCAGACCACCTTCCAGTAACTTTTTCTTTATCCCAAAGTTCCATTGAAAACCCTTTAAAATCAACTTTTAACTTTCAAAAAGCTGACTGGGAGCGATATACGAATTTTATTGAACGTAATTTAAATGTAAACGTTCCACTTAATTCAATTGAAGATATTGATTTGGCTGTAGAAAATTTGACAACTTCAATAGTCAATGCTAAAGCCGCTTCAATACCTAAAGTTAAACATAAATTTAATCAACCTTTAATTGATGATGATCTTCAGTTTTTGATACGACTGAAAAACATTCGTCGACGCCAATATCAACGTACTAGGGATCCTTATTTGAAATTTATTTATTGCGACCTTCAAAAAGAGATCAAACGTCGTTTAAATTTCATCCGTAATGAAAATTTTTGTTAAAGCAGTAGAGGACATAAAACCCTACTCAAAGCCGTTTTGGAAATTAACTAAAATTCTGAAAAAGCCCCAGAAGCCAATTCCTACTTTGAAAGATGGGGATAAACTTCTTTTAACTAATGCAGAAAAAGCTCAAAAATTGGCCCAACAATTTGAGTCTGTTCATGATTTTAATTTAAACGTTGTTAGTCCAATTGATGCTCAAATTTCCCTTGAATTTGATGATATTTTTTCTAAGCAAAATGTATTTGAAAGTTCCTGTGAGACAAATATTGATGAACTTAAATTGATTTCCAAAAAATTTAAAAATATGAAAGCTCCGGGGGAAGATGGGATTTTCTATATTCTTATTAAAAAGTTGCCTGAAAGCACTTTAAATTTTTTAGTTAAAATCTTCAATAAATGTTTTTACTTGGCTTATTTTCCCAATAAATGGAAAAATGCTAAAGTAACTCCAATTTTGAAACCTGGAAAAAGTGCTTCAGAGCCTTCAAGTTATCGACCAATTAGTTTGCTTCCTTCTTTAAGTAAACTATTTGAGAGAGTTATTTTGAATAGAATGATGATTCACATTAATCAGAATTCTATTTTCCCTGATGAACAATTTGGTTTTCGTCATGGACATTCTACTACACATCAACTTTTGAGTGCAACTAATATGATTAACGCTAGCAAATCTGAGGGTTATTCAACTGGTGTTGCTCTTCTTGATATTGAAAAAGCTTTTGACAGTGTTTGGCACAAAGGTTTAGTAGCTAAATTAGCTCGATTTGATTTTCCTGTATATCTCACCAAAATTATTCAAAATTATTTGACTAGCCGAACTTTGCAAGTAAGCTATCAAAATTCATGCTCTGAAAGGATACCCATTAGAGCTGGTGTCCCTCAGGGTAGTATACTTGGGCCTATTTTATACAATATTTTTACTTCTGATCTTCCTGATGTCCCAGAAGGAAAAGGTAGAAGATTATTTGCTGACGATACTTTGCTTTCAGCCAAAGGTCGAAATTTACGGGTGGTACGCAGTAGATTGCAACAAAATTTAAATTCCTTTTTGAATTACTTGAAAATGTGGAAAATTTCTCCTAACGCTTCCAAAACTCAACTTATTTTATTTCCCCATAAGCCAAGAGCTAAATTTTTAAAACCTAATGAAAATCATTCCATAACTTTTAATGGGGTTTCATTAGAATGGTCTGATCACGTGAAGTACTTGGGACTCACACTTGATCGGAATCTTACTTTTAAAAATCACAGTGAAGATATTCAATCTAAATGTAATAAATACACTAAATCTCTTTATTCTCTCATCAACAGGAAATCCCGACTGTGCCTGAGGAATAAGATGCTTATTTATAAGCAAGTGTTTCGACCAGCGATAATGTATGCAGTTCCGATTTGGTCTAGCTGCTGCGCGACGAGGAAGAAAGCCATCCAGAGGATTCAGAACAAGGTTCTGAAAATGATTTTACGGCTTCCACCTTGGCACAGCACCGAAGATCTTCATCGGATTGCGGACATTGAATCGATCGAAGAGATGGCCAACAAAATCATCTCCAACTTCAGAGGCAAATCGATGCAGTCTTCCATCGCAGAGATTCGTTCTCTTTATAATTAGTTTTATTTTAGGATAGTGTTTAGTTTTAAGTTTAAAATATTTTTGCCATTACAGGATGTTCTCCTACATTAAATACTTGATTGCGCTCAGCAAGTTTAAATCTTATAAATAAATTTTTATTATCCAGTTAACTATAGGGCTCTGAACAGTTCATTATTGAGCTGAACACCTAATTTAATGTAATAATGTAATATAAATGTAATGATGAATTGATACAAATAAAGACATATAAAAAAAAAACCACTAGGAGGTTAAATGAATAACTCAATAAATTGAAGGGGGATATTTTAAAAACGTGTTTGCCTGGGATCAAAGCAACCGGAAAGTGTTTTTATGTCAATTTATCATCATAGCAAAAACACGATACTGACAGCTAAGGAATGGCGTCCCGTTGGCTCGGGACCAAACCGGATGTTAGTCGATCCGAATTCAATCGAACCGGGGAGGCTCCGCACTCAACGGTTAGGCTTCACAGGCTTCAATTTCCTTTCTGTGCGGTTATTAGGTATAAATCAAAGCAGCAGCACGCGAGAGGAAAACTATCAACACAAGCTAGCGTTGGGGTTTTGAGGCAGTTTCCGTTCGTTGCTATAACAACAAGATAGGGGTAACTCGACTGCCAGCCAACTAGATTGCCCCGTGAATGAAGAAAAGCATCGCCTTGGCCAACTGCCGTTCTTGGGTCTTCATTATGTATGCCTTGCCTATTAAATGCATAACTCAGAAATTTCCGGCTCTGCTGCGGAAATCGGTTTACCTTTGTCGGTTGGCCTTAAAGGAAATGAAGCAGCGCAGCAGCCAATAGAAATTGGTTTGATCAAAAGGCATTCAAATTGCAATCTCCTTATGAGGTTTCGCGTTGTTTGTGTGCTGCAACATCCTCCAACAACTCACACGATTAGGGTGAAATACAACGTAATAAGCCCGGTTAATGTTTATGCCGTTGTTGCTTGATGGTTGGGAAAACGAGAAACCCATCTACACTCTAATTCCAATTAAATTATCCCAGAAATCGAGCACAATATTGAGTGCAGTACTTTGGAATTGTTTGATATAATGTTTATCTATCTACAGTTTCCATACTTACACACATACTCTATGTTTTCGAAGAACACCGAAAAATCCAGTCAGTGCAAATACCAGGTGAGAATACATCCATTGAGGAAACTTTTGTGGAAAAGTATCAAGAAACCGTTTTTATTCAACTCGTGAAAGGAAAACTGAACATTGCTTTATTCGCGCACACACACACTCTTTCCATCTCTCTCTCTCCCTCTTTTTCTTTGCTGAAACTTGTTTGACAGTTCAATTGCAGGACTTCAACTATTTCCGAACGGTTCCGAACACTTGAATGAAAAGTTCAACTTCACACTTGGATGTTTGGAAGCTTGCTTTTTTTTCTTCTTCGTTGCTCTATCGTTTCTATCGAGTGGGAGGTTGAAAACAGCTTACTTAGTTTTTAAACATGTTTTCTATCTTCTCGGGTATCGGTGATTGTCGATTCTCATGGTTTATTTGGATTAAAGTTTGAAACATTTAAGGTCGATTGAAATCGGAAGATTTGTCACTGTATCAAGTTTGGATTTGTCAATATGTTTTTTTGATTGAAATAAATTTTTGGATTGTAAACTCATATATTCAATGAAAACAACAGAAAATTGTTTTACTTGTTTTAAATCACACAAAAACGTTAAATACCGAGAATAATAAATATTTTTTTTTGACGAAAGATAACCAACAAAAAAATGAAATAAAACTTGGACATCTCACGCTGTTTAAAAAATTTCGATCAACAGCCGATTTTATGAAACTTCTCGTTAAATTTTGTTGCAATTGTTTTTTTTACGTGTTTTCAGCCATTTTTTCAAATTAAGTCATTTTTTTAAACTAAAACTAAACAGACTTTGGTCATTTTTTTAAATATTTGTCGCTTTTGCCATTTTTGCAATCTTTGTAATTTTTGTAATCTTTTGTAATTTTTTGTAATTTTTGTAATTTTTTGTAATTTTTTTTGTAATTTTTGTCAATTTTGTCAATTTTGTCAATTTTGTCAATTTTGTCAATTTTGTCAATTTTGTCAATTTTGTCAATTTTGTCAATTTTGTCAATTTTGTCAATTTTGTCAATTTTGTCAATTTTGTCAATTTTGTCAATTTTGTCAATTTTGTCAATTTTGTCAATTTTGTCAATTTTGTCAATTTGTCAATTTTGTCAATTTTATCAATTTTGTCAATTTTGTCAATTTTGTCAATTTTGTCAATTTTGTCAATTTTGTCAATTTTGTCAATTTTGTCAATTTTGTCAATTTTGTCAATTTTGTCAATTTTGTCAATTTTGTCAATTTAGTCAATTTTGTCAATTTTGTCAATTTTGTCAATTTTGTCAATTTTGTCAATTTTGTCAATTTTGTCAATTTTGTCAATTTTGTCAATTTTGTCAATTTTGTCAATTTTGTCAATTTTGTCAATTTTGTCAATTTTGTCAATTTTGTCAATTTTGTCAATTTTGTCAATTTTGTCAATTTTGTCAATTTTGTCAATTTTGTCAATTTTGTCAATTTTGTCAATTTTGTCAATTTTGTCAATTTTGTCAATTTTGTCAATTTTGTCAATTTTGTCAATTTTGTCAATTTTGTCAATTTTGTCAATTTTGTCAATTTTGTCAATTTTGTCAATTTTGTCAATTTTGTCAATTTTGTCAATTTTGTCAATTTTGTCAATTTTGTCAATTTTGTCAATTTTGTCAATTTTGTCAATTTTGTCAATTTTGTCAATTTTGTCAATTTTGTCAATTTTGTCAATTTTGTCAATTTTGTCAATTTTGTCAATTTTGTCAATTTTGTCAATTTTGTCAATTTTGTCAATTTTCTCAATTTTGTCAATTTTGACAATTTTGTCAATTTTGTCAATTTTGTCAATTTTGTCAATTTTATCAATTTTATCAATTTTATCAATTTTGTCAATTTTGTCGATTTTGTTAATTTTGTCATGTTTGTCATTTCTGTCATTTTTGTCATTTTTGTCATGTTTGTCATTTTTGTCATTTTTGTCATTTTTGTCATTTTTGTCATTTTTGTCATTTTTGTCATTTTTGTCATTTTTGTCATTTTTGTCATTTTTGTCATTTTTGTCATTTTTGTCATTTTTGTCATTTTTGTCATTTTTGTCATTTTTGTCATTTTTGTCATTTTTGTCATTTTTGTCATTTTTGTCATTTTTGTCATTTTTGTCATTTTTGTCATTTTTGTCATTTTTGTCATTTTTGTCATTTTTGTCATTTTTGTCATTTTTGTCATTTTTGTCATTTTTGTCATTTTTGTCATTTTTGTCATTTTTGTCATTTTAGTCATTTTTGTCATTTTTGTCATTTTTGTCATTTTTGTCATTTTTGCCATTTTTGTCATTTTTGTCATTTTTGTCATTTTTGTCATTTTTGTCATTTTTGTCATTTTTGTCATTTTTGTCATTTTTGTCATTTTTGTCATTTTTGTCATTTTTGTCATTTTTGTCATTTTTGTCATTTTTGTCATTTTTGTCATTTTTGTCATTTTTGTCATTTTTGTCATTTTTGTCATTTTTGTCATTTTTGTCATTTTTGTCATTTTTGTCATTTTTGTCATTTTTGTCATTTTTGTCATTTTTGTCATTTTTGTCATTTTTGTCATTTTTGTCATTTTTGTCATTTTTGTCATTTTTGTCATTTTTGTCATTTTTGTCATTTTTGTCATTTTTGTCATTTTTGTCATTTTTGTCATTTTTGTCATTTTTGTCATTTTTGTCATTTTTGTCATTTTTGTCATTTTTGTAATTTTTGTCATTTTTGTCATTTTTGTCATTTTTGTCATTTTTGTCATTTTCGTCATTTTTGTCATTTTTGTCATTTTTGTCATTTTTGTCATTTTTGTCATTTTTGTCATTTTTGTCATTTTTGTCATTTTTGTCATTTTTGTCATTTTTGTCATTTTTGTCATTTTTGTCATTTTTGTCATTTTTGTCATTTTTGTCATTTTTGTCATTTTTGTCATTTTTGTCATTTTTGTCATTTTTGTCATTTTTGTCATTTTTGTCATTTTTGTCATTTTTGTCATTTTTGTCATTTTTGTCATTTTTGTCATTTTTGTCATTTTTGTCATTTTTGTCATTTTTGTCATTTTTGTCATTTTTGTCATTTTTGTCATATTTGTCATTGTTTTTTAAAAGTTGTTGAAACTTTTAAGTTTAAAAAAAAAACTCTATTAACTAATTTCTTCTATAGCGACTATTGGCGACCTAAATTTACTATTCTCGTTAGGATAATCGAATGACACATTTTACATACTGATAGGATCTTTTTTGTCATACTGAATCGTGATTCCGGTGGCATGCAGGAAAAAAACGTTGCAATCACAGATAATTGGATTGTAAGTTTTGTAACAATTGATTGAATTCATCCAAGTTTTAAAAAAGTTAATAATCTCTACCTCATTGATTGAGTTTTCAAAATCTTCCACATTTTTGTCCTAAAGAATTAAGAATCATTCTGATTGTCTATGAAGCAGCTTAGAATGCTTGCAACAAAAAACAATTCGTTTCAATTTATTTCCATCGGAGTGAGACACGTGTTATCATCAGCTGACAGCCTCAACATGTTGGGCAGTATCTAGTCCGAAATTTTTCGCATCGCCCAAAAAACAGTCGACTTTAAATTCGAGGAAAGAATTTCAATCATCAAACCAATATGCAGCTGAACTGAACCGAACACGTGATGATTTTCGGGCTTATGGATCACTCGGTTTGAATTGAGTATAACCCGTTTTTTAGTGCAAATTGGTGGGATACATTTTGAGGGTAGAAGGTTTCCTGGGTTGGTTGAAAAACGTAGAAAAATTGTTAATCAAAATAATGTTAAATTGTTGCGTCAGTCTGGATACTTTTTCTCTGATGAATGAAATCATTTTCCACCTGAATTCGCTACCTGCGAATCCAATCAACGGGGAATCAACAAAACTTATAATGATTTTACAGACTTTTGCATCCATAGATTGACACGCCAAACTTTATCCCAAGCCACCTCCCGCGAGAAATCTCCTGGCTGCCATTCTCCCCCAAAGCACCATTTTCACAAAGTAACTTTCGATGGGGCGAAGCTCGTTAATTCTAAACTTTTTCGGTACAGAGAAAACCGATGCCACGTTTCAGTTTTTTTCAGTCTCCAACATTTTTTTCCCATTTTCATTTTTCTGTGCCGGTGATGCTGACTGGATTTTTTATATTCCCAAAACGCCGATCGGGGTAGGAGGAACATCGCGACGACGATGGTTCTCGGAATTGTCGTCCCCGGCAAGCAAGAAAGATAAAGTGACGATATAATCATTTTTATGCAGAAATAAAAGTTTTTTTTTCGACTACGGAATGTGCTGGTAGGCAGGTTTTTCGTTCGACTCTTGATGCAAGGCACTTTTCGATTGATTTTCAGTTTTTTTCTTCTGCCTACTGTGTGAATTTGTTTTACATATCAATTGTTGAAAATTTTATTTTGCGTTAAAATTGCAGTACTACACTTAAGCACGCAGTAGGCGAAGGACTTTGTTATTTCTGATAGATTTTGAAAACCGCCGCCGACCGTGGCCTAGAGGATAACGTTCAGGTCTTGTAAGACAGAGGTCATGAGATCGAATTTTGGTCATGGCATACATAGTACTCTTTCTGTGGGCTGGTCGTTTTGGCATTTGTAAGATGATAGCCATCATATTCTTGAATGATATATGCATTAGAGTTAAGTGAATTAGATCTCTTCAAAGAAACATGAAGTTTCATTGAGATATGTGTGTGTTCGAAAACGCAAAAATGTTTGAAGAAAATTGACACTATCGCTCAAAGATTACTTAACGATGACTTTTGTGAGATGTGTAAGCTATTTTTTGCTAGGACAAAAGCTTGTACCAGAATCGGGTAACATGCAATTTCCGTTTTCTCCAATAAGGAAATAACGTACAAAATGTGTTTTTGTAGGGCTTTTATTCAATTTTAAAATATTCGAACTTTTCGTCGAATTTCTGCACAGTTTCAAAATCAACCATATCGGCCATTTTTTCTACCACTTTGACATATCAGGATGGTTTGATTGATTTACCAGTAAATCAGTAGATTTAAGCTTGATATATTGCCCAATATCTTTCCATGGGACGAAACTGTGGATTATAACAAAACTTTATTAAAAATTATCGAAATTATTCTTCTGGAACCATTACAATATATATCCCAGGTGTAGTAGCAGCTAGCTAGATCGGGCCAGGCTAAAACCTCACGGGGCTCTCGTATGACTAGATAAACGGTAAAACTATATCCTGAAGAAATTTCTCCTTTGAAACTTGTCCATTCATTGTTGCTCCAGTGATGAAAAAATTCGTCTTCTTTAAACAGCCAAATTTACAATTTGGCTTGCCTTCATCAACTTGGGGCAAATTTATCCCGAAAACTAATTTGAACCTATCTGGAGCATCTCTCTCAAGGTTAGGAAGGTAAAATTTCTTACCCAGGATTTTTCGATCTCGAGGTAATCTCCTGACCATATAGAGTTTCCAATGTGGTTGTGCAGAATTATTTCTCTTCTCTTGAATAACTTTTCAAGACGTTTACCAAATCCTGGCGAATTTTACACCACTGCACTGGATAAACAAATCTTCCTGATCAAAACGCTGTCATTAGTTTCTCGGTGCGACTACTAGGAAGCTGTAATTAATAAAAGAAAACGGCCCGAAAGTAAGTGGTACATTCTTTAAACCTTATCCAACATTGAAGCATTATCTGCGAAAGGGTGGTATGCATCACTGTTAATGTCACTGTTGTTTTTTTTAAGGATGATATGCATCACTGGTCATAAGGCTCCAATATGCTCGACCGCCACGACTCATAACAGTGATGAATACCATGCTTAAAAAGTTAGCCTATTTAAGCCTAACAACTTTTTTTTATCTTAACTTTTATCGAAATGCAGTCTCTGCATTCCGCTGTTAAGGAAAAACATTCATGTTTTATAGTAGGAGACTTGTACGTTCCCATTAATGCAATAAATAACAATTCTGTGATAAAATATTAAAACCTTCTTGAATCGTCTGGTTTTCTCTGCACAAATACTCTACATGCAAGGCCCAGTAGTGATAATATTTAAGATCATGTAAATAATATTTATGTAAGCATACCAATGCATTAAAGTTGAAAAACGACACTATTTTTCATCTGATTCATTCTGATCATCTCCAAGTTGTTACCACCTTTGATCTTACCTCGAATAAATAACATTTAAATAAGCAAAACAATAAAACGCCCTTCTAAATTAAATGAAAGATTTGGGAGTTTGCTTAGGAGAATTAATGAAGTTGATGATGCTGGTCTGTGCATACAAACATTATTTCAATCTACAATTCTTACAATGCTTACTGCTTGTTAAAAAACAACTAAATCAGTAAAATTTAAGGGCGATATATGTCCACTCTTGATTTGTGAACATTAATGAGTAAGGTTGCCAGAATTTTTTCCACTCCCATCCGGGCCTAGCAATTCCGGGCATTTTTTCAAAAAAACCTGGCAAAATCCGGGCATGGATTTCAATTTTTCAAATCCAAAAACCGGGCAAATACCGGGCGAAATTTATGTGTTATTATATATAAAAGCAAAAAAAATCAAAAAAATCGAAATTGATATTTTATTAATGTAATTGCAGACTTCCAACAACTTTTTGGAACACTTGAATATTTAAAGGTTTATAAAAGTAAATCAGCGAAATTATTTGAAACAACCGTTGAAAATTTCCATACCGATAATCGATTTTGCTGAAACTTACTCAAAAACTTTGATTTTTTTTGGTTTCTTTGTGAAAATTGTGGAAAAATCCGGGCAATATCCGGACTTTTTTCACGATATCCGGACAACCGGGCCGGACCGGACTTTCTCGAAATTTTGCATCAAATATCCCGGCAAACCCGGATAAAACCGGGCAATCTGGCAAGCTTATTAATGAGAATAATAAAACAATTACATCAATATAACGCAGCCATATAACAAAAAAAGAAGATTTTATTAAAAGGAAATGCAAAAAGAACTATTATTTACGGAAATATAAATAAATCGAAGTATGTGATATATTCAATCGTTCAGCATTGGGAAATTGCTAGGAAAAACTGTTGATTCAACTAGCAATAGTTTATCAAATGTTGACCATGATTCAAATTCTCTTTTCTGGCTTCCATCATCACATCTTCAAATCAATTGAAAATGAATGAAGCAGTAGTCCCGATAAATTCCCTGCTCTTATGATGAAAAATCATTACTTATCTTTTTCATATATCCTTACATTCCTTTTTTACACATCAAAGATCGAAGTAAAGAAACTTTATCTTGATCGATCGAATGACCTGGGGTGGGATTATGGAACTCGAAACAATCGAGTTTGATTCGATTCGACCTACTTTGGCATTACCGATCTTGAACGAGCTCGATTCGAATGGAACGTTTTCGAGAGTACTAGATCTTCGAATCCTAAAACGTCAATTTTGGCATTATGAATCATTTTGTTCGAGCACTTTTTTGCTCGAAACGAAAACTAAAGTCTCGAAAGCTATATAGTTTTCGACCGTTTGGATAATTTCGTGAAAACAAGTTAGTTTGCAGAAAATTCCAATTTTAAACGTATTGCTTGTGGTTTTCATCTAGTACGTAAGTAAATATGTTGTTGTTTAGTGTATTTTTACCCTATCTCATCCATTTATTTTTGCTTTAGGACTAAGGAATCGCCACGACAAACTATGAGTGTCAATAACAATCAAATTGAATTTATGACGGATTTCATGGAGGAGAATCCAAATCTCACAAAAGGACTGTTAAAAACCAATGACGCTAAAAGGGCTTCCCACAGATTATGGGAAGAGTTGAAAAATGGACTTAACGAGCGAGGTCCTCCTGCGCGGGGAGTTACAGAGTGGAAAAAAAGTAAGTTAATTCATAACAGTGCCTGCTGATGTGAAACCCGGGATCTGAAATTTTTATTTTTTGTTTTACTTTATTTGTTATATTTGTTATATATGATTTATGATGCGTTTTTTCAAGATTACCGTTAAAAGTTATAAAAATATTATAAACAAAATCGATTATTGTGTGTTTGGTTTTCAACTGTACAAATAGTATACATTTTTTTTTATTACTTTGGTGTGGGCGGATTAAAGGTGCAAGGTCAAAAACAAACTCGCCACAACATAACCAGCGCAAACAAAACGGGAGGCGGTCCAAATAAAACCAAACAGTTAAACTTATATGAAGAAAGTGTGGTGAGATCTGCCGGTTTAAGTTCCACTGTTGCTGGTATTGCGTCGGCAAAATCGTTTGGTTGGCGGAAGAGGCGTCTTCCGTCGTTAGATGAAATATCGGAACCCTCCATGGAAGCTCGATCGAACGATGAAAATGAAGTTTTTGTTAATGAATATATGGCAGAAGAGTTAGGCGGCTTTCCTTCAGCTTCGGAGGAGACTGGACGTGTACGTGACATGGATACTGGAACTGGAACTAGGAAAAGTAAGCGGATCAACGGAAAGAAGGATAAACTAGAACTTTTTCGAAGATACGTTGAAGCGAAGGAAGAATCGAACCAAACACAAAAAGCTCTGTTACAAATCAAGCAAGAAAGCTTGGAAATCAAAAAACAAATGCTTGAATTAGAGTTGAAAAAATTTGATTCCATCTAATCCAATCCAAGTATTCGAACAGGAAGGAATTAAAACATTATTTGTTCTTCTTACTAATGAATATACATATTTATTTCTGCGTAAAATATTGTCCCTGCAGTCAACAAAACTAGCATTCTTCAGCATGCAGCACTCTCGTTCTGCACTCATGTCCCACACAAATGAGTCGTGAGCAGCTCCACCGATACGGGGATTTATGGCCAGTATGCGATAGTTATGGTCGGTTATCTGTGTGTTGAAAAATATTATTCATGGGCAAATTTTTTTTCGAAAACTAAAAAGTGTTAATGTTACTTACTATCATGGCGTTGATACTGTGAAATCCTTTTCGATTAAAATACATGTGTTCGTCCTTTGTAGGTCTCAAAATGGGTATATGGGTACCATCGATACACCCTACGACACCGGGTATCTTGAATTTTTTTTTTCATTGAAGGATTGCGTATTTAATCCGAACGACTTTTCACAGAGGGTTTCTTCTAATAGTGATATTAATTCGCTAAATATCGTAGAAACGGTTGGCTGCGCCATTCCAAGCAAAAAGCTTGCTCCCACGTTGGTTTGATAGGATCCACTAGCTAGTAGATTTAAAGTGGCTGCCAATTTCAACGTAGAAGGAATAGCTGAGAATTTGGAAGTTTGGAAGGGAATCGGTTGTTTCCAGAATATTCTTGAAAGCTTCTCGACTCACTTCAAAATACTGACGAAACCTTGAAAAGCATGGAAATTATTACTTCTATCCAAT
Organism: Uranotaenia lowii; assembly: GCF_029784155.1. NCBI lineage: Eukaryota > Metazoa > Arthropoda > Insecta > Diptera > Culicidae > Uranotaenia > Uranotaenia lowii. The sequence continues at coordinate 368,404,997 of NC_073693.1, forward strand.
ATACAAGCAGCTAAACAAGACTCACTGATTTTCATTCAAAGAAAGAGGATCTCTTTTATCCCGCAGCTGACGTCTCTGTGGTGCAAGCATACAATCATCGTCACTGTCGCTTCCGTAGATAAACATGTCGAGTTTCTTTTTTAAGCACTATATTCGTAAAATAATATTAATCGGGAAAAAATGTTCGGCGTTTAAAATAAATTCAGCAAATTAAACTTTTGTTTTTGTTAACAAACTCCAAAATTTGACACTTCGTTTCGAGATGATCTACTACCCGGTTTACTCGAAATCTAGTACGTTAGAATTTAGAACTCGAACGAGATACGTAATACCGATTCTTATTCGATTCGAGTTAAAACTCGAAACGAGTATCTAGAATCGAATAGGATTCATAATTTCACCCCTGTTTCACAGATGTGTAAAGATCTAGAATTCTGTGAGGGAAGAACTTTTTTCTTCGAATCTGATTTGGCAATTACCAAATATTCTTCGAATCTATCTATTAACTTCCTTTTTCTTTGTCCAATGTATACCTTTTCACAGTCAGAACAACTGATCTTGTACACACCGGATCTATGCAGAAGTTTCACCGGATCCTTTGTTGTTCCTAAAATGGATTTCAATTGATTATTGGAACTACTAAAAACCAATTCAATACCAAATTTCGTTAACTTGGATCGTTATTCAAGAGCATTAAAGCTATCAAATTCCCTCGATCTCCGTTGAAACACGTTTTGAATTGGAGTTAAAGTAGTGGAGGATTTTCTATGAAGAATTTTTGTTTTTTGTTGATGATGGCTTAAATAGAACTGGATTGATATCCATTCTTATTCGCCGTTTGGAAGATATATTGAAGTTCCTTTTCTTCCCCTTCTTTTGAAAAAGGAATGGAATTTATTCTGTGGATCATATGATGGAAAGCGGCCATCTTATGTTCGAATGAATGATTAGAGGTGCTCGGGATTTTCTTGTCCTCTTCCACTTCACAAGTGAACTTGATATTCTTATGTAAACCATTTATGACTGTCAGAAGTTCTTCGAAAAAATCGTTGTTTACTACACAGAAAATATCGTCGACATATCTCCACCAATTTTCGGGTAGTAAATCCTGTTTTTCAAGAGTTTCCTCCAATGAGCCAAGAACAGTTCACAAAGAAACAGATACAACGGGTTTCCCATTGGAGCCCCTTTTGTCTGTCTATAGAACAGATCCCTAAACTTGAAATATGTCCGTCCCATACACAAGTCAACAAGTTTCTTGTAGTTTCGCACTTTGAGTTTCCAAGCGCTGCCACTATGTTGTTGAAGCAACCAATCCTCTAACAGATTAGAAGCTTCTTTAACTGGAACACTTGGAAACAGTGCTGAAACATCAAATGAAACCATGATAGCATCCTCATCTATGTTGTCTGAGGCTTGAAGTCTCTTGACAAATTCAAGAGTGTTGGTTACCGATCTAAATCTATAAGGTTTTGGCATCCGTTTGAACTCTTCTAGTAACCATTTTGCCACTTTTTCTATGGGGGCGTTTACACCCGAAATTATCTCACTAATTTCATTCCCCGGTTTGTGAATCTTGGGTATACCTTTGATTCTGGGGACGATAGGGGCTGATACTTTCAATGCGATCGGTGAAAAACCCCAGGATAGGCCCACACTCCTTTAGTGGTTTTTCCACTTCTTTCACCTTTTCTGGCAAAGGATCCTCTCTGCAGATTCGATGGGGCCCTAAGTTCAACTCATTAGCTTCCAAATCAGCTTTCCAGATAAACAAAACGTTGATTGATAACAAAGATACGCGTGAAATAAAAATGCATGTTTTAGAAGACTGATCCCAAACTTTTGGCCGTTACACCAAGGGGTGATCCCAAACTTTTGGACGATGACTTAAGTAGCTATTTTGTATATTTTAAGTACATGGCGAGTTTTTCACATGAAATTAAACAAATGTATTTTAATAATTATGAAAAAAGGATTCGAATGCAACTCGAATTTTGAAATTTGGTCGACCACACCCTAAAATGACAGGTTTGAATTTAAAGTTCGGTTTTTGAAACATGTTGCAACTTTAAGAAAAATTTCAGTCTATATGACTCAGGATTAACATATTGTCAAATACACACAAAGAAGGTTTTGTTCACGATCTCTTGAATGAGATCAAAAGAATTTCAATATTTAATAAGATGGCTGAGATATGATCGATCAAAATTTTCATGTTTTTGAGGGGGTGATCCCAAAATTTTGGCAGGCATTGTACGTGTCTACACCCTGTAACCAATCTATAATTGAGTTCTACGATTATGCAAATTGAGTTGACTAGCGATCACTTTATTGAGGCAATCTATACAAAGATGCGTTTGAATTTCCATCAGATTAGGGTTTACTATTTTGAATTCAGCTTCCAAAATAGTCAAATGCGAAAGTACTTACACGTATTCTCTTGGTCTGAATCTGTATAGTATTAGGAGAGACCCACTCATCCTCGTTTATTGTAAGAAATTATTTATTCTTTTCATGCATCTTTATTCAATCTTGGCTCACTGTTTTTAATTCCTCGATTTGTTTCAGATCTTATATTCACAACATAAAAAATAAAAGTTATTTTCTCAAAATTATGCATATTCCAAATGAAAATCCAATTATTTTACTTTGTAATTTATTTATAATGAGCTCTTAAAGAATTTGCGTTTCGAAAAATGTATCAAAATCCCAAAAAATGTCTCAAAAGTGCCCTTCTTGCCTCGTGTGGCCAACATGCCTTTTCCCCCTACATATAACTTTGTGGTTGAAATCAAAGTGAAAAGAGAAATACATAAATAATGCTGAACAAATGAACAAACAAATATGTGTTAATAACACAGTGTTTTAAAGAAAGGACAATCTCGGAATTTTGAATTGGTACTACATATCACGATCTCTAATATTTAATAATATCAAACTATCGTTTGAATGAATCTGTTTTGTTTCTTGTAGCTTTTGAAATCGATACCTATCACTCTCGTCTATTGCACACGAACGATTGAATTCAGACGCAAACATATGCACAATACACTTTCGGGCTATTACCGAACTAATAGAGACTGTTGATCATTTTCTAAATGTTTGCATAGGATACATGCATAACAGGTGGGGGGAGAGTGCTAAACATTTGATTGCAAATTTCGGTCGAATATGAACGAACGCTGTAGTTATCAAGTAATGTTGGTTGTGGTTTGTACGAAAATCGGGTATGGTGAACATATATCTGATCGCAAGTTGTGCCACAGTGAGTTCGAAGATTATTTAAGGTGGACAAACATGCTTCCATTAATAATAGTTTTTTTTTTAAATAAAAAAACGTTAACTTTAATTATCTCTTTTTATGATAAATCAAACAGTTCCTTTTTTAAAATCTCACTACAACTAACTGCATTCCGTTGAATCCGCAATGATAGTTGGGGCTTAATTCAACCTCTTTTTTCTTCTTTCTCTCCGATTCGAACAAAACTTTCAACGTTGGTACGCATTGGTTCAGCAGCAGAGCGACCAAAAAACGGCACCCCCGAGAGCCACGCCACCGCTTTTCGGCAAAGTTTGAAAATATTCACACGCTCAGTTTCGAAATCGTTTGAATATTTGATGATAATAGGTATGTTTTTCCTATATCATCGACAGGCAACCAAATTACCGAAACGTGCTTTTCCTCCGAGTAGTTTTTGGGGGGAGGTTGGGTGGAAAAAAAGTGGGAAATTGTGCAATTTTTTGACTAGGCTATGCTGGGTGCTCGCTGGGAGAGATGTTGTTTCGATTCACGTTGTTCGTGCAGCTGCCGGTTCGTTTTCGCATTTGTTCTGGAGAAAAAAAAAGTTCAAATGATGGGAATTTTTGAGCGCTGCGCATTGCGCTGCTTTTCAGCATGCATCTTCGGTAGGGTTTTTGCTCTCTCTAGGAACATTCCTTCAGCACTTTAGGTATTGTCAATTTCTCGTATATATTTTTTGACTTTTTTAAAATTATTTCAATACAATCTAATACGAATACTCAAATGCTCACTGTTTTTTTTAATTAAACTTTGAATATTTCTAAAAAAAAAACTCTTAAATATACACTTTAAAACGTCACTACATGAATATAAAACTAGTAAATATGATTAACATGTTAAATCATCTTTCAAACTCTATCAAAAGGAGAAAATGTTATGAATGAAAGGATCTTATTTGAAATTTAAGTAGTAGTTGTACAGCCAGACGGATTTCACACTAAATCAGGCATCAAAATTTTCATTCATTCACGTGGATGGCGAAATTTATTTTGGATTACTATACCCAAGAAAATATGATCAGTAATGGGTCATGACTAAAATCGAAAAAAAATCAGTCATGAGTCATTTCATGACAGAAATATTATGATAATGTGAATGTATGTAAATACCATACATATTCACGTGATGTAAATAAATTTATGTATGAGAAGAATGGGCAATGAATGAAAAGGCGTCTTGAAACGCTTATCTTTATTTTCATTTTTTATACTGTTGTTAGTTAGCATTTGCCATAGTATAACATTTGAAAATCAGATTGGCAAACAAAGTTGCAAAACATTGCATTGGTGATTTTTCTCATGACCCATTTTAACTATCATGGCATGACCGATATATTGGAGATTTCAATGATCAATGACAGATTGGAAAAATCTTTCTTTACCAACATAATCAATCATAGCATGCTTTCATTTAATAAAAAAATCTTAAACTAACGACATGTGAGGAAAAGAATGGGTCACGGGTCGCAATTTTTGACTCATGACTATGACATTATCCCGTCGCTGCACCAAATCGACACAAAGAAGGCATGACCATCTCAGAACTCAGTGAAGCTTTGTGAATACAAAGATCTTACCTAGTATAGCAACTCTGCATACTTAGTTCTCCCAAAAATTATCTAAACTAAAATTTGAAAATGGCCAAACTTTCCATTGAAAAATTTTATATACATTTTTTGGATGAAAATTTCAATTCCTACACAAATGTGGTTCATGAAAGTGTTTTGGAAAAATGATTGATTTTTTAGAAAATAATATTGTTTTTATTTAAATTCTCCACTGAGAAAAATGCATTGCAGGAACTAAAATTCAATTCCCCGAAAAATGCCATCTCAGAATTCAATCAATTTTTTTTTCTAAGCTGGGTAATAATAAGGCATACAAGTCGTTCATACATTGCAACTAGTGCATATTTATGGGAAAAAAGTCTTTCTAACAAAAACTTTTTCAATTTTTTTTGTTGAAAATCATACATTATTTGTTAGTGTAGTGTGTGTAGTTAAAAAACTGCATCGTTGTTTTGATTGTACCAGGGCCGTAGGAAGAACGAACTTATTTTTTCATAAAACATTTTTGCTCAAACAATGCATGAATAATAAAAAGTTTAAAATATTATTTTTGAAAATTTTTGATTATTCATTTCTAACTTCTTTTACATAAATAGTTTGTCGTGTTTTAATAGAAACTTTTGAAAATACATCCTAAATTCTTTCAAATGATGATTAGAATTTGTATAAAGAATCCTTAAGTAGCAAAATAGGAAACTTACTTTCATCGATGGATGAAATCTCAAAAGTTGCATAAAAATCTGGTGAACTTAGCTTAAGATTGCCAAAAGTTCTTCCGCGCGTATCCAGGCCGGGTAAATCCGGATTATTTCATTTAAAACCTGGCGAAACTCGGGTATTCTATTTCCAAATTTTCAAACCAAAACTCGGGCAATATCCGAATAAATTTGACTAAAATTCACGAACTATTCAACGAAAATGAAGAAAAAAATTTTTAATCGAAATATATAATCAAATTTTGAATCATATTTCAGGCTCTCATAAAATCGTTTATGTTTATTTTAATAAATCAGCTTTAAACATTTCATTTTTGGGTGACAAAATTAAAACTTATAATGATTTTCCAACAAGAAAAAAAAATGAGTGAATCTGAACAAAATCAGGAGATTTTCATCTAAATTTGGGCAACGGGGCAGGGCTAAACCTATCCCATGTTATTTTTATTCAACATTCGGGCAAGTCCGGGTAAAACCTGGTAATCTGGCCAGCTTAATTTTGCTTATTTGATTTGAACTTACAATATTTTTTTTTAAAGAAAGGCTTCAATTTTGAAAAAAAAAATCTAAAGATGAATCGTATCGCCATTTTGAAGCTTTGTGATGTTTGAATTTAGCATAAATAAAGATAATGAATTTTGAATCTGAATTTGAAATAAAAACTCAGAAGGTTTCTGAGTTTTTTTTTTCATATTCGGGAAAATATTAACTGAATGTAAAAATGCGTGTGAGTTCCGAAAATCATGAATCAAATTTTAAAGGAATGTAAAACCAAATTTAAACGACGATCTCAAACGCAGCTTTCCATTTCAATTTTTGATGATGATTCGAATTGAAAATCAGTATTCCTGATCTGGATACATAGTCCGAAATATGAAAACACAAATACAATTTCGATTTTGATTATAAGGAACCAGAATTTCTTAAATGAGTCAAACCTTATTTAAAATTGAGTATTCAGAATAGAATAAATACCAATAAGTGGGAAAATTTTGAAAAACTGTAGCTGAATTCTGAACCTGGGATCAGTTTTTTGAGATTTTGACATCAGTTCTGAGTCAAGATTGTTACTATCGAATAATCTTAACTCGTCATCAAAATTTGATTAGGAATAACAAATTTTGAATGTAGAGTAGAATACCTCGCTTGCTCTTGATGGACTCTCATGGGGAGGAGGGGGGGGTTAACCCCAACCCCCCCCCGTTCCTACGGCCATGGATTTTACTGATTTCGTAGAAAAAAGAGCTTCGATTGTAATAATTGATGGTAAAAGTAAGCGGAAACCCTACACTGGAAAAATGCGAACTAAAAACTAATTCGATAAAAAAAATTATCATCTTTGAATTCGATGATTTTTTTTGTGGTGACAATAATTGTAGATGGGGGGGAGGGGTTCGTTCGATCGACTTTTATGGAGCGTATAACTTAGTCTCAATAAAAATAACCACATAAAATATAACATATAGGGTTAGTTGCCCTACTTTGGACCCATTAAGCGGTGGTTTTTAAATAATCATGTTTTTCTCATGAATGGATGGGAGGTTTATATCATTCAGGAAATATATTTATAGTTCATGATATCATCTGCAAGTTTCAATAAAAATTTTCAACATAGGTTCCGCCGTTATTGAAAAACTTGCAAAGATATAGATGATCCAAATTTCCATCTTTGAACCTACTGTTCCTATTTTGGTACTGAACTAGCGCCTTTCATTGGACCTAGAACAAAAATTCCTATCAAAAGTATAATTTTCCAAAAATATATAACTACATTCAATAAAAATGCTATCTTCAATCAAATATTATCAAACAAAAGTATTACAGCTTATTATCGATCAAAAACACAAAATTTCTGTTAAGAATATCTCAAACACTTTCACTCCCCGTCCCCGTCCCAGCAGAACAAAAGCTGAAATTTTTTTTGTGTTTACTTACTTGTAGGTAATCTGCGTAAAGCTGACAAAAAATGTTAAAAAGTTCAACAGAGGTTCTGAATTATGCCCCAATTAATAATTTGCACTTTTGTTGATTTGTTGGTATAGAAACAAAGTTTTGGTGATGTCAGGTCTAAAAATGGAACATCAAAGTCAAAAGTCTCCTATTTTTGGACCCATTGCAAATTTTCCGGGTTTTCCATTGATTTTCATTTATTTTAGAAAAAATAGGTAGTATGGTTCATATTTTTCACAGTGAAAGTAATTTCCCCCTTTTTTGGCTTGGACAGTAAGAAAACGTGATTCTTCCTTATTCACTTTAATCTCTAAAAACACGCCTCACTAATTGAGCTGTCTGATTTACCACTGATGAGGAGGTACATTTTTAAAAACGTTGAAAATTCTATGAGAAAGACTTTTTATGGCAAAAAGCGGTATAGTAGGATTCTGGAAGAATTAGAGGACATTGTGTGCATAAGAGTATCTTTATCCAATGCCAGCAAAATGAATTATTTACAATTTCCGGCATTTTAGGACTAAAGTAGGCTCTAGGTCCAAAGTAGGAGCACTCACCCTATAACAAATATAACATAAATAATAATTTTAAAATCTATGCATGCGTTTACTTTATTTTGTTGCCTTATCAAAAAAATTTAAATTTTTAGGGTCATTTTAAGAATTAGAAAGAGAATTACCTTTTAGTACCATTTAATTGAATGTACAAAATTCTCTCAATGGTAGGCGAATTATACTTATCTTTCAACTGGTTAATTATCTCATCGAAAGCATCTTCCTTCCTGATGCGTCAAGGCCAGTGGTCGGCAACCTTTAGAGTCAGAAGAGCCAAAAACTTCAAGTTTTCAGAATCTCAGAGTTTGAAAGAGCCACATTCAAGTTATATTCTTCAAAAAAATAAAACAAAATATTTCTAAAATGGTTTGATTTTGTATCAATCTTAATATTGAGTCAAGAAAATTTTAAATCCTTATAAAGCTTAAATGAATACTTTGCATGATGTGAAGTGAAAGATTTGAATACATTTTCAAAAGGTTTCTTCGGCAACGAAAAGCTTTTAAAATTACAAAGTAAAGGGAAAAATATTTGTTTAAATCATCAAGCTTTTTCATGACATTCCCCAAATAAATTTATCCTTTCCAAAATCCAGATCTCCAAATATTTTCTCAAAAAAATATGCTTCTGACAACTGCTATCTTTTGCGAATGAATGTTCAAGGTGAATTCAAAACATCTGAAATATATTTTCATGTACTGCTAGTTAGATGAAAAAATTGTTGTTTCTAACTTCTAAACGAATGCAAAATCATTCACTGTTACAAAAAATAAATTAATGAAAGCGCCATCTATGTTGACTTTGAAAATAATCGCCTACATGCTCTCTAAACATATCCTAATAATTCCAATTTAAAGTGTGCGATACAGACAGTTTTTATTTCGTTCAGATAAATGATGCGTTTAATTTCACATTCGAATAGAAATCTACGGGAAAGTTGCAAATTCTCAGTACTCATGAAAAGGGTTTTCAATAACAATGCACTTAGAAAAATATAACCATTTTCTCAATATCAATGCACTTAGCACCACTGAAAACCCAAAAAAAATGAAAACACGAACATTTGTGTATCGCTTTTCCACAGGGCGAATTTGCCGATATTAGTACCAAAAAATCGCGACTATCGTGCGCCCTTCTCAAAAATCGATTCCGTTCTTCCATGGTTTGAGGTTAGGGCTGAGGCCTCCTGCTACACGGACAAAACCAAACAACCCACTGCACTACTCACTGCTGGGTTGATTGGTGTAAAGTGTAAAGTACGTTGTTTTGGGTGAGTAGTTTTAATGTACCGTAATCCGGGGTAATATTGATCACTTTTTTCAATATTTTTCGATTATTTTTTCTGTGAAGGGGATGCGGCATGTTTTATATTTTTAAAACCAGTACTGAAGTCCTTTGAACGTTAAACATGGATGCAAAACTTGATTAGCCTACTTTAAATTTGATTTAAAAATCGTGTTCGTCTCTGTTCAGAATTTGGTGATTTGGGGTGACATTGATCAGTCTCTATTCTGACGGTTTTAACGAACTTTTTTGAACATGAAGGATACAAAACACCTTCGTTAAATTTACATAAGCTAATTTATCAATTGACGAATGATTTTTAACGTTTTATTTTAAAAATACTTATAATAGAAAAAATAACTTTGATACTGCCTACATTTAGGGGCAAAAATTATAATAATTGCTAAAAAATTTGAGATTAAAAATACAAATGAAATTTTACTTTCACACATTCCCCTAGGCCTTCCCACTATTTCCATTTGCATTTTTTCTTAAAAGTTAACGATTTGATAGAGTTCCTATCCATTTGGCCAATACGAGCTTACTCTTGGAAAATGTCCTTATTTTTTAATTTTAAAAAATTAATCATTATATGACTACAAAAATAGCACTATACCTGTTTATATACAAAGAAAAAAAGTTGTTCTTTCACATTAAACAAGCCGTTTACTTCTAAATGCTTTTTGGTATCATTAGGAGAGCTGTTTTTTGCGAGCCTTGGAAAAAAATAGATATTTTGAGATTTTGAAGTTAGATTTTTACTAACAGAAAAAAATATATACAAACCAAAATTTGGCTATTGGACACTCAATTAGTACGCTTTCAAATGTAGAAAACAGTTTTCAAAAATTCAAACTATGGACTGAGTTATTGATGATAATGTGGAAAAGTTTATTGTTGGTCAAATTTACCCCGCTGATCAATGTTACCCCGTTTTACTGTACAGTTGACGCGCGTTAACTAGAAGTAAGTTAAAAGTACCCACTACACTATCCGACATTTTGTTTTCACTTTAAGACGCGTATGAATAAGTATGCCGGGTGTTGTGATTTTTATCTCCGCGGCCTGCCGTTCGTTTTCGACAATGTTGACCCTAGATTGCGGCCAAACCTTAGAAGAAGTTTAAGGTAAGTTATTCTCGTTATTCTACATACAAATGTTACAGAGCGATGGAGTTCCGGTAATGTTTATATCTAATTCTTTTTTTTCCAGAATGGTTGCGGCTAAATGGTGCTTGGTGTGACTCTTCGGCCGGAGCTGAGAACATACTTTGCTGCCTGATGGTTTCGGGGCGTCTACCGGTCTTTCCAGGTGTTTCAGGAACCTCTAATGTGAGCTGTGGCACCGAAAGCTTTTATTTATTCGATGGTCAACAATCATGGCTCGGTACGTTCCGGACGGTGGAAATTTTGGTCGGTACCTGGTTTCCCATAAACGTATCACTCACTTCTGTCCGTTAACAAATCAGGAATGCAGTTCAGTCCCGGAAACCTGCTGTCCTTAGTTCCTGGGAAAATTTCCAACGGATTCCGGAGGAAGTTCTAGGTAGGTTGCTTTAATAAAATTTGTTTCCCACTAAAATAGAGTGGTCTTTATTTTTAGGTGCTGAATATTCGACCAAAAATATAACTCATCGTGTTGCCCCAGCTGATAGCTAAAATGACTAAACAAATTAATTCGTAAATGTCATCCTTAGCAATGCACCTAAGAAGTGGTAAGTCGTTGTTTCGATTGCATTTTTCAACAAACATTTACTTTATGAAATTTCCCGGCAGGTCCATGAAAAACAATTAAAAGAAGGCCGGTTCGAAGTCCGGAAGTTTCTCTGCGAGATGACCGGAGAAGGTTAGGCACCCAGGCAGCTGGCACGTGACAAAGGGAACTGCTTCAATAGCTAGTTAGAGCAGAGCGCATCGGAACGCTGAAAATAATGCTATGCTGCAGAATGCGAGCTGTATTATTAGAGGCAACTGATAACGAAAACATGAAAGATTCCGAAAAGTATTAATATTAAATAGGTATTATCTTCAAATACAAAATATTCAAATATTGTACTAAATCCTTTCATCCGGAAACCTCATTATGATACCTGAAATCATTCCCCTTAGTTTTGACTAAATATAGTAAAAAACATTAATTTCACTGCAATTTTAGCGTTTTTTCCGATTTTTACCAAAATTAGCGAAGTACGTCATTTTCACCCACTGGGACCTTAAAGCACAACTACCTACTTTTAGGTTGTTGTGCTTTAACCTACTAGTAAGTTCCTGCACTGAAATGACGATTTACGTCAAAAGTACCTAGAGTGGGTTGTTTTTTTCTGTCCGTGTAAGGTGGAGTTCGTGTAGAACTGTCAATATATCCTATTAGGAAGGCAGATTTCGAGAGCACGACCGGGAGAGCAATCGATTTTGTTCGATTCGAGCTCTCCCGGGGGGTTGTGCTTGCTTGCTACAAAACGTTTAAAAATCTGATCGAATTCCGATATCTTTTAGTAAATTCGGAAAACGTTGCTACAATTTTGTGAAAAACCACATGCAAAGCCTATTAATCGATTGTAGAGATTAAAATCTATCATTGGGTATATAAAAACTAGGCAGGTTTCATGAAAAGTTTTAAGAAAAACCCGATAACAAAATGAGAAATGTGCGCATCATAACAACCGTGTTCGAAAATCACGAATTTTTTCTTGTTTCCGTTCTCGTATTACGAATAACAGTAATATTTGAAATACTATGTGTATACAGTGAAAATGATGATCATGTTATCAAAATTAAACTAAAATTTGAATTTTGAACATCGGTTCAATTAAGAATGAGATACAGCGCTGCTAAGAAAAAATGTAGCCTCTTTTAAAAAGGGAGTTTTTTTCCGGTAATTCCAGAATTGCGGCCGAAGCTCTAATGGAACCCAAAAATTTTAAAACATGATTGAGAAGATTTATTACACTGCAGATACAGGAATTTTAAAATGTTGTCTTTTTTCGAAGGTTTTCTGTCCAAAGAATTCTAAAGGTCATCTGCAAAGTCAAATCGATTTAAATTTTATATATTCAAAATTTTGAATGAATTATCCAAACAATGAATCTAAAATCATAAATATCGGTCGAGATATTGAACCAGGGGAGCGAAATCAATTCACTAGTCAAAACTAGCGAAAAATAAATTGTTGAAAATTTTGCGAACGGCATGGGAAGGTTAAATATGCACAAGTTGCAATGTATGGACGACTTGTAGGCATTATTACTTCCCGTCTTAATAGAAAAAAAAATCAAATTCTGAGAGGGCGTTTTTTGGGAAATTGAGTATGATTTTTTTTGTTAATGTTTTTTTTCTAAAAATTAAATTATTTTCCCGTTCAATTTTCCCGTAGATAACATTTGTGTATGAATTGTAATTTTAGAGTTAAAATTTTCATGAAAAAAATGGCCCAAAATGTTTTGTCCTTTTCAAATGTTAGTCTAGATCTTTTTTGGGAAAACTAAGTATGCTAAATCTATAATGTTGTGTATGCCTGCTTTGCTGAATAATTCTAATGAATCACAGCAATCGAAAGATCCCTTTTAGTTTAACCACGGTATAAGAAAAGTTCATATACCGGTATTTCGAAAGCAACTTAGTATCTTCTCCAGTTAGCATTTTCGATTGATTCAATAGAAAACGCTCACTAAAGAAGATATTAAGTTGCTATCGAAATACCGTTATCTGAACTTTTCTTATATCAGAAGTATGCCAAGTGTCTGAACTACGTGAGGACTATACAAACATAAAGCTTCATTCAATTCTGAGAGGCTCATGCAAGATCCGTCTGTAGTAACTGCGCGAAATTTCACTTTGACCAGACATCTCTAAGTGTAACCGCAAACACCTTGAAATAAAAAAAAACTGTTCAAAAGTTTAAATTTCTCCTCTAAAAAAATCTCTTGCAACTGCAACACTTTACAAACCCAATTGGAGTGAAAATTTTAAGTCTTAAAAAAGGTATATAAAAGACAACAAGTAGTTTTTAACTTAACTTTTTGTTCATATTTTCCCACACATTTTGTAAATGAGAAATCCAACATTGAACGAAAATATATGCTATTTTCAATCTTTTTCGACATGTACAAACATAAACTCAAACTATTATTCCCGTACATCGACCCGCTTCAACGTCAATAGCGAAAAGTGCATATAGTCCCCAGAGATTGTGTTTGCTGTTTTTCGATAGATTCGCTAGGCCAAATTGTTTCGTGTTTCGTTTCATGCCACGCGAAAACAAAGGGCTGAAATAAAAAATAAAAAACAAAAAAGGGGAAAAAGCAAAAACGATACACACCCACCCATTAATGATGTGGTGGCACCACGTGGTATCAATTTTCGTTGATTGAATTCCGTCGCCATTTATATCGACGGTATTACTAAAGCGTACATTGCACTCTGGAGAAGCTGTATGTTGTAGTTGTTTTTTGGTGGCTTCTTCAGTTCATCCCAATTCCCGAAAAACCCTCAGGTGTAGCTTAGTCGAGTGAACATTTCAGAATGATAAAACAAACTTCTAAAGCGAATGAAGAAAAAAGTAACGGTTAACATTTTTTTCTTCCTCTGATCAACTCCCACACGGAAAATCTCTCGAGCAAAATGAAAAAAGAAAGAAAAGGTTTTCACAATGATTGAGTTCTATTTTCCGAAGGTGATGAAAAATCATTCCATCTTACATGGATGCTTCATGGAAAAGCTGCTTTCCGTCATGTTTCATGACAAGTCGAAGTCGAACTATGGCAGCAGCGGCAGCAGCAACGTCGAACCGTGTCTAAGTAGCTTCAAGTTGGACCGCCCCAGATGAGGCTTAGCATTTTTTCGTTTGGTGTTTTGAATGTAGGCGGGAATCCCCTTGTTCGGCTTTGTTCGTCGAAGACAGTTTTTTTTCTGCAACAATAACGTTGATGAAAAATTCATGCTAGTGTTTTCCGGGTCTTATCGAAACTACGTTTCAAGTGTTCTTTGTTTCTTTTAGGAAACTGAAGTTTAAAAAAAAATTCTATCAAAGATCTTTGATCGAGTTTTGGGTGAAGTCGGTAATCTGTAGCAGAATAAAAATCGATTTTTATGGAATTTACATATACTAGTTAGATTTGAACAATTCACTTTGAAATAGTTATGAAGACTTTTGTACCAAGGATCGCAGGATTGCTTCAAACTAGGGAATAGTTGAAATAATCCAAGATACAAGTTCGAAATCAGAACACTGTGTAAAATGAAACCCTTTGCAAAATTCATCACTCAATCATAAACCATCTGCCAATGGTATCGAAGATTATTTTTGTTCGAGGAATCATTCGGATAAGCCCAGATTTTTATGTGCACATATTTTCTGCATATTTCTGCTAAATTTGATCCATCCTGATGATGTGCTCATCTCTCCGTCGATATCGGCAAGCTTACAGAGCAATAAAGTGAGATCCTGTCCTGATTTACAACGCTTGTGAATTTGAGCAAAGCACTTGTAAATCATTCCACCACTGATTTGTGTAAAGGATTGACAATATTTATTCTAATACGGCTTTAGAATCTAGCAGTGAGCATCTAACAGGATTACATCGCTTTACCTTATCGGAATTCCGTCTGCTTGCTTGCTTACTTTCCGTTAATGTTGTTTTCCCCTTTTGCGTACAGGATAATAAATTTTAAATGGGGAAGTACTAAAATTTTGTGACAACGACTACAACATCAACTACAACAGCCACTGTTACTGCATTGTTTGGATTAAAATAAGCTGATTGAGTTCTAGGGGCAAAATTGATTATACTATCCTTGGTGTGTACTACAGGCAGGCCTGTGCGAAGGACTCGTCGATGGGGGGAGGGGAGGTTTTCGGAATTCAAATTAAGTTAAAAATAATAACAATACCAAAAATAAACCATACAAATGGAAAGAGATTTCTATCACCGTTTCGCACTCATGATTACCACACAAACTAAAAAAAATGTTTTGATTGATTGAATATTTTGAACTGGATATTTGTTTCAATAGAATTTCCAAGAAAATTTGAAATAAACGTTTCCAAAACACAGAGTTTAGAACAAATCTGAATTCTTAAATAAATGTGTAATCAGATCTTAAACTAATAATGATTAGTTTTTTAGGAAAATGATAATAATTATTATTTTTTATTCATCTTAATTTAAATTCTTTCCTTCATTTTCAATTGAAGGATTGATTGAATAATTCTGCTTTACAAAAAAATATTTGAGAGATTTGAATAATGAATTTTTGATTACTGAATAAAAATCCATTTTGAACTTTGGAGAATTTATTCATTTTTTGATGGTTTAGTTAAATTTGATAAAAAAAAATTATTAGTATCGAAAGTGCCAGTGATACAGTGAGCGAAATAAGAATAGCACCACTATGTGTTTTGCTTGTAAAAATATAAATAATTGGAAATTACAAAAATTTTCTTCCACAGTTTGTTCTGAATTGCTTAACGGATAAATCAAGCATAACTCTACTTTTTTGGAAGTAGCGATTGGCGTTGAGGACCAAAAATGTGAAAAAAGGTGCGAAATAAGAATAGCACCACTTGAGTTTTTCAACAAAAACAAGATTATTTTTGAAAATTTACTGTGTAAAAGAGAATAATAATGCTTCTACGAGTTATTTGAATAGATAACTGCATTTTAAGGAGTTTTCCAGAATTCCAAAGGTTTTCAAAGGTATTAAAAGGGGGTTTTAAGAGATGCTCCTTTAGCGTTAAGGAATTTGATATTTGAGCTATAAAACTTTATCAAAATGCTTTATTTCTTCATTAACATTCATAAGTATGATGCAAAATGATGAAACATAAATTTGAGGCTGAGTTTAAATCCAAAAAGCAGGTTGGAAATCAAAAATACTAATGTTTTTTGGCTTTCTTACAGAAAGGCATAGCGAATGGTCAGTTGGGGATATCATTAATTAAGGGTCCAAGACCCCACTTTATAGGTACCAATCGACTCAGCTCGACGAGTTACGATGATGTCCGTCCATTTGTATGTTCCATAAAAACGTTCTTAACACATTAACTCCTATTCTAGGTTTCACGATTTTGATGAATTTAGTATCAAAAAATTGCATTTTTTTTCCTGTAGGACTTATTTCAAAATCAAAAAAAAAAAAAACAAAATTGTTTAAAATTTTTCTATTCCATAGAACATATCATGCTTACGTTGGCTCCAAAAATGGTAGCCATTTGCTCAGCAGCAGTAGCCAGCAATCGCTAAATTAATTACAAAGGCGATCAAAAATTTGACAAAAATTTCATAAAACAGCAGAGAATCGATCCCACGCCATCTAGCATGAGAGTTTAGGAGGTTAACCCCTTGACCACTAGTGAGCGTCGAGATATGTGGCTCTCAAACTTTAACAGTTTGAATTATTAGGATTATAAATGAACTCGTTGAATATAAGTTCGTTTATCCTCCAAAAAACGTACTGGGCACCTTTTTTTATATTGAGTTTAGTAATTTTTGCTATCGATTTTCTTTAATCATAATCTTTTTTATAGATTAATAATATATAATTCAGAAATAAGGAATCCATTATTGTGTCATTAATTTCCAAAGATAATTGACACTCTGTAAGAAAGCCTCCAATCCACTGATAAGTGTATTAAATCGGGTTTTTTAATAGTCAAACACTTTTTCTCTAGTTTTAAGTCATAGATGGCAGCACTATCTTGCCTTTAAACCAAATTCATGCCCATTTTTGAATATTCGGGATTAATTAAGGAGTGCTGGATGAGTTTGGTCAAGAAATAAATACATGTACCTTGATAACGCTTTGGAAATTCTAAGATCACTAAATCCAAAAAAAATATGAATTGCAGTAAGGTCACTGAAAGTGAATTTTTTGGACCAATTATCAGAACAAAGTTATACTTTGCGATGGAACTTGATGGACCAGACGGCTAGCATCATTCTTGGTTTGATTTGCAATTGAATCGGAAGTTGAGATGAGCAGGAATTTTGGCGGTTGTACATTTTTGTGCTGGTGATTCTTTTGCAAATCTGGAAAAGCTTTCTGCAGTGTGAACTTCCACAAAACTGTGATGCGAAAATACCTCAAAATAATGAATATGGGCCTAAATAAACCTGGAAAATCAATATTGAGACTAAATTTGGTTTTAACTGCAAGATAGTGCTGCCATCTACGACTTGAAACTGGAAAAAAGTGTGGTTTACTTAACAAAGTCAAAGTTTTTTTTATTTCCAACCTATTTTTTTCTGATTCAAAGTTAATCCTGAATGTTTGTTTCATCATTTCAAATCATTTTAATGAAGAAAGTAAGTAGTTTGGAAAAGAATTACAGCTCAAATGTCAAATTCCTCAACGCTAGAGGGGCATCTCTTAAAACCCCCTTTTAATACCTTTGAAAACTTTTGGAATTCTGGAAAACTCCTTAAAATGCAGTTATCTATTCAAATAACTCGTAGAAGCATTATTATTCACTTTTACACAGTATATTATCAAAAATAATCTTGTTTTTGTTGAAAAACTCAAGTGGTGCTATTCTTATTTCGCACCTTTTTTCACATTTTTGGTCCTCAACGCCAATTGCAACGTCCAAAAAAAGTAGAGTTATGCTTGATTTATCCGTTAAACAATTCAGAACAAACTGTGGAAGAAAATTTTTTTAATTTTCAATTATTTATATTTTTACAAGCAAAACACATAGTGGTGCTATTCTTATTTCGCTCACTGTAGAAGTCAGAGAAAAACCTTTTTATACAAAAAAAATCCTGCAGTTATAAAAAATCGACTTCATGTTCAAATATACTAACAAGTAAAGGTTGGGAAATGGGTAATTTCGTGAATTATTAAAAAACGGATAAAAATTTAAAAATAAGGAGTTCCAAGTTTTGTTGAAAATATTGAAAGCACAAAGCATATACATAATTAGTTAACATTACACATTAAAATTCAGTTTTCAAGTTGCGCATTCGAATCATGTTTCAAACTTTTTAGATTAATTTATAAATGATGATCGATTCATAAAACATGATTTTATATAAAAAAAAATTAACCAAAAGTTTTTAAATTTCAATCACAGGTTTTAAAGTTTAAAATTACGAGCTCTGAGTATTTGAAATACAGACCCCGTTCGTTGTTGGCAACATTCGATTTTGGCAACATCCGATTTTGGCACATGTGCCAAAATCGAACGGTTTTTAGAAACAACATTACCTTTAAGTTTCCGTTATAACAGAACCAATTTAGCTAGGTTCGCTCGAAAAACCGACGGAGTCGCCCTGAGAAGAAAGTCAGTTTGGCGAGAAGTTCACCAATACTCTCAACGTTGTTGTCAAAACATTAAACAGCTGTTTTTGGCTGAAAGCAAAACAGTTGAAAAAATGAACGGGAAAATTGCCGCGATTTTGAACCTCTTAGCCAAGCAAAATCGAACTATCTGCTGTCCAATGCAATTCGGACACGAAAAAAGGATGTGAAGAACCGAGTGAAGAAATCCAGAAGGGAGAACAAAATGACAGCTGCATGTAAACATTGCGCTCGTTCTCACGCACACCTACGTATGGAATAACTCGAAACCCGAAAGTCGTTTTTTTATTCGGACGGTTCCAGAGCCAAATCCGGAATCAAAAAAAAAAAAAAAAAAATACGCCATTAGACAAACACCATAAAAACGTTTTTATGTTCTGAAATGATGATAAAATGCAACAATAAAAACAAAAGTTTTTCGAAAAAATTATAAAGTACTCAAAAATGACAAAAAGATGAAAAATTCAAAAAGTTAAAAAAAATTCAAACAAATGACTGAAAATGACAAAAAACAACTGAAAAATGATGAAGAACGACAAAAACTGCAAATATGACAAATGAAAACAAATATTGTAAACAAAACAAGAAAAGTGGAAAATGCATCAAAAACATGATGCAAAAAAAAATTAGAAATGGTCGAAAATTGACCAAAAATAATGTGTTTGCTAAGAAATATAATTATTTTGTAAAAATAACTAAAACTAAAACTAACTGGCCGTATTGGGTTCTGGATAAAAACAGAAGGTGAAAACTATGTTTTTCTAGTAAAAAAATTAGATTTGAGGGCTTTTAACACAAAAATTCAGAATTAAAAAACAAAAACAGATTTGTTTTAAATATTTCCAAAACTCGGCAAATTTATTTGAAAATTGAAAAATAAACTGTACTTAAAAAATTCGGTAAATTTATTTGAAAATCAAAACAAAATATGAACATGAACAATAAAAGTTTTTAAAACATTTCAGAAGGTTTTTTTTAATAAACACGTTTCACCATAACCATTTACAGAATTTAATTGATAACTTAAGCCAACAGAATTTTGGTGCTTATGTTTTTAATGATTGATTTGGTAGATTTTAGCGTCCTGAACTCGAATCTTTTGCCAAATTTGGTCGCACACATTTAGTTTAAGTGATAAGCAAATTTAAAATGTATCAGTGTTAAGTGAAATCAATCATTGATAACTGATTGACTAAAAAAACCTTTATTTATGAAAATATATGATTCTGATTGTGTTTATCATGCTTCATCCAATTAAGGAATAATATTATGATAATAATGATGCATGATCCAAAAAAGTAATATTCAACAGTTTAAAAAAATAAAAGGTATCATTACAAGTATTTTTTTGACATTACTGCAGAAAATGTGATAAATACACTTGAATTCATTTAACATATTTGTGAAAACTTGCGAAAAAATACATTTATGCATTAAAATATCAAAAAATCATGAACTTCAAACACCATTCTTGAGACGACTCTCAGCGTATGTTATTTGTTTGACCAAATTTAATAGTAAATTCTGAGTTCAAACATCAATACACATTTCCATGTTTCTTTTCATTAAATAAAATTGCGATGATATTTCTCATATGTTAGCCTAATTTTGTTCCGATTGATTTTTTCAAATAAAGCTAACAATCACCCTAAGCAGGCTGGGTGTGTCAGGTGACGACAAGTGACCTTACAAGTCGTTGCCCACTTTGATCGGTTCACTGTTCTGCTGTCAGTGACAAGCTCTTCATTGGTGCTCTATGTATTTAGCTACGTGCCAACTTGCTGGCCCTACTTGATGGGATGAATCATCCAACAGGATGAAAATCCCTGAAAAAAAAAAAAAATGGCCCTACTTGGTTCCAACACTCTAACTACTACACAAAACCGGGAAAAGCGCCATCTGCCACCAACCACGGGAATAAACGAGCCTCAACTTTGCCAACAACCAGCCATCTCGACATTGGTAAGCAATTCTGAAGGATTCACCAGCCGCCGGAAAGAGACGACGTGGCGTTGCTTTAGTGTGGTGCCATCGTGGCAATGCAATTTTTTCGTCATTTTCTGCCAACCCGGAAGAAGAACTCACTCGTTAAGCAAGACACAAAAGTGAGCAATGTAAGTGAACGGAAAATGGCTGACGACGACCGGCGATGGTTGAACTGATTTAAATCACTGCAAATGAGTGCGCGGCATTCTTATAGCGACATTCCATTTTTTTCTGTTTTTTTTTTTTTGTTGAGAATACCTTTCCAATTCAAACAAGCATGAAGAGCGATCGGTGCCAACTAACGCAATATAGACGCTTAAAACCGGAAGGAACGACCATAAACTTCAACACAGAAGCGTCATTAACAATACCGAAGTTGTTTGTTCATGGGATTAATTTGAAAAATATAGATTGAATAAAAAATCTACATCTGATTTACTTTTGAGACTATATCTTAGAATGATTTTTCCTAACCTTTCATATAATAAAAGAACCTCAACACCCTTCATTTTGAAGGTGTGTGTGTGTAGAATGACGCTTCTATTTGGCTTCAAGATTCTAGTCAATCCATTCCAGTGATCGAACGTTTGATCTAAGACTGTCCATTAGCTTGTCGAGGTCTATTTTATCACAGTATTTCTATAGGAATACCAACGATAAACAAACGCACCAGATGAGAGGATCAAACTCCAATAAAGTACCTAATGATCCCACCTAAAAATTCAATTATTAGCTCTTCTTGCGTACTTTAACTTCTAGCACTTAAGCGCCAACAACTATAATAATAATTGATGTGCAGAAGTCACTGTAAAGCCGAGCGAGTCCGCTCTCAGGGGGGATTCTTATCAAATCGGCACATATTCCGGCGTATATTCCTCCCATGAGGGATTATTTCGTGAACAAGCCAATATAATTTTCAAGCTTCAGCATGATTTTGATCACTTTCTTCAGTCTTTTGCAGTTTTCTATAGAGTCTGCAGGTTTCACCTGTTTTCTCAAATCCCATTTGGTATGAGCCCAAAAAGTTGCGATCGGTCTCGCTTTAGGACAATTTGGTAGATTCTTCGTGCAATCGTGTTCTTTATGTAGTGTGCTGATGGGAAATAAGGCCAAAACAGTACTGGGTGATCGTGCTTGCTGATCATGTGAAGCAGGCAACGGTCCAGACACTCTCGGACGAAAATATACCACTCTTACATATGGCTTGACAAACCATTGCATTTTCACCGAATTTTTCTGTTAAAATTGATGGCTAAGTTTGGTCAATACTTCGGCCATCCCAAACAGTGTAATACCGGTTACTGTATACGAGACACTAGTCAGTCGGCAGGCGTCCCAGAGATTCCCTAAACAATTCCTAGGGCCGGCCAGCTTACTGAATCAAAATGCAAAATGCAGAGAATATTCGGAGGAAGAAACAACTCCACCTTCTAGCGCAACACTTTATATTGAGTTGTACAATCCAAGCTCGATTTTTCGCCCACCACTTTTATCACTTAACCAAATATTGTTGTATCTGACCT